>NC_046296.1:47992794-48292794 GCF_004115265.2 Rhinolophus ferrumequinum
ATCCACATATTGTGTGGATAAGGAGAGGGCAAGACACCATCCTCTCGTGCACTGAGAAAAAGAATCAACGCATAAATTTTGCACCCAAATTATATACACAAAACTTCCAGGCACTGAGGACTTGGAAATGAATAAAACACATCTCCTGGTCTCCACAGATTTACTGGGAAAGATGATCATTAACATACAATAATGTGTGGGTCCTCACAAAAAGTTAACATACAATGTCCAGCTTTACTTGTGATTATTAAACAAATCTGATTAAAAGACATTGGAACCAGTATATACATAATATAACTGCTCTCTGACCAGGCCACTGCTGCTCAACTCTAAGGCGAGCTCTTTGTTTTTTTCATTTTTTGTCCCTCAGTAAATAAATGTAACTTTCTTGGACATAATCAAGGAGTGAAAGCCTTGATAGTTATCCCATTTAGAAAGACGAGAGGAAATGGATGCAGCCTAGGGAAGGCTGTGCCTGGAATAAAGGACAGACACTGGAACCGTTTGTTTATGTTTGTCCTTCATTTATTTTGGGCTTTGATCAACTGTCAAACTAATTGAAACTGATTGATAGATTTTTATTTGTTTTCAGCTTATTGTGTCTAAAACAGTTTTAGTTTTTTAGTCTAAAACAGCTATAAGCCATTGATGAAGAAATATCACCAAGAATACTCTCATTAATGATCTTTAAAAGCATATATATATAGTTTATCAATATAAATAATTCATGTTAAAAATTTATTTTATTTATTGAATGTCTCAAGTAACTTGAGTAGTTATTGTGGCAGCTGCAAGAAGAGATAAGATATAATCTCTGATAATAAGCACTTTATAAATTAGTTGGGAAGAGAGGAAATGCACTCATATAAAGGACAATTAAAATTTTAAGGCATTATATGCAAAAACCTAAATAATCTACTATAGAAAAATAGAAGCAGGAAAGATTTTCATTCTGGATGGTGACGACTTACCCAGAACATCAGAAATAAAAGAAGCTGCAAAGGATTCATTGAGTTCCTATTATATGGTAGGAAGGAGATGAGAAATCATCTACTGGGGAAACAGCATGGATAAAACCATTAAACCAAGATTGGACAAAATGTCTACCTAGGACAGAATGTAATACTTGAATTGGGATATAAGTTGAAGTAAGTGGCAGAAAAGGACATTGCAGGCAGACTTGCCTGTCAGGCTTTTGACTTACTGGGAAATACGGACCATTTTTGATCATGGTCGCAGACTGATGATAACCACATTTTAGAAAATAAATCCGATAGCAGTGAAAATGGAGCACCTGATGGTGGCAACGTAAATAAAAACAAAAGTAATTATAATTTAAAAATGGAATTGGCAGATCTTAGAAACTGATGAAATAGATTTGTAGAAGAGGAAAATTAATATAGGTTGAAACTTGAGTTTCAAGACTGGGAGATTAAGGGCTTTGCTCACAGAAACAAAGGGAGACTGTAATGTTTGTTGAAATAAATTTCAGAGCAAAATGAGATAGTCACTTTTGAAAATACTGAATTATCAGTTGTAGTATGTAAGATGATATTTTCTAGCAAATATTTTTGGTGAATTGAGTTTAAGAGAGAATTCAATATTAAAGATATAATTTAGGGACTCATTCATATTAGATAACTAATTAAATCATAAAATAGATATTATAGAAGATACAAGGGCTAAGGATAGAACTTTAAGGTGTTGCTACATCTGAAAGCATAAGAAAAAAAATAAACAGAATTAGAGATAGAAAGATAATTAGACAATACCTCTTTTTCCTATACAGAGCTGCGGATATTTCATATATATATATATATATTTGATGATCTACTCCAAGACCAGCAGAGAATAAAAAATAAAAGGCTATGCATTGCATGTAAGTAAATTGATTAGTTAAAGTAATCACAGGTTGTTTTTTTTAAAGGAAGAAAAAAGGCCATGCTTACTACTAATGATAAAGAGATACTCTGACTTTCCCCTGTCTTTTTACTAAGCATGAGCAAGCCAGACAGAACTGTAGCAGGAAACAAGAGGGAAAAAAGGATTACTGTTTACTGTTTCATTTATGAAATGGTTTTTATTCTAGTGGTGTCTCTTTAAAAATAAAAATCAACGAATATATGTCCATTCAAATTGATCTTCTGTTGGACTGTACTACTGGTCTGACATATAAATTAGTGTTTCTTAGATTTCACTGTCCCTCTGGGATGAGACTAAGAAACAATAATATGTTACGGAGAATGTCAAATATCTTGCCTTTACAGAAATTCTTTTCTCTGTATCTTTCTTTTTTGGGGGGGAGAAGGGGGAAGGATGGATGATGGACATTGCTATAATCAGAAAGACACAAACATTAATTTGTGTGATAAAGCAAATGTCTTTAGTCACACATTGTTATTGGAATATAAGGACTACTACTATCTTTTGTGGAGTAATTTTAAAGGAAAGTTCTTTCTGCTGATTGCCCTAAGTCTGCCCCTTGTTAGACATTATCTTGAGAAACTCACAACACCTATTTAAGCCATTTTCCTCCTCTGTGAAATACCCACCCTGTTCCTCCTAGTGTTATGAGGATCAAATGAGACAATAAAAGTCAGTGTTTGGTGAACTGTAAAATTGTCACATGCATGTCGCTACGATGAATTTTTCTAGACTGTTTCAGGGATGTAAAGGATGGACCTTTGCTGTTCCTATGGAACTACAGTACTTACCGTACATAAGGCCTGACATGAAGTAAGAAATCAACAACTATTTGTTGAATTCAATTCCTCCCCAAGAAATGGTTGTGTTTAAAAGTATCAATAAAATATATATGGAACCACCAGATAGAAAATTATTAAGAAAATGAAGGCAGGCTCAGCACTTGCAAGAATGCTGATCCATTCCTGTGTTTATTACACTGTGTGAGCCCGGTGCTCTCTGTCCTATATCCTGAAAGCTTTCCAAAGAAAGAGGCAACACAGCATCCACTCTGCTTTTCAGTTCACGTGTAACAGCCTTTCTAGCCATATCCCAAACTAGAGATTGTTTATTAGTAAACCTGGAAAGTATAGCCAAAGGAACTGATAACACCCACACAACAGACTTAAAAATTCAACAAAAGGCGGGGAATGAGGAACAGAAAACAGACTCAGTGTGAAAATAGGAAGGCAATACCAAACAATGTGAAAACAAAGAATTGTAAAATAAAATGTTGCGTGGAAATGCCTGTTTTCACTGAAGTTCGTGGATATAATTTATTAAGACACCAGAAGCATATCCAAATAATTTGGCCTCAGACTAAAAGCAATACTCTATAATATTTAAATGATCTCACTAGGGCTCCCAACATAGTAACATTTATGAATGGGGGTGGGCAGGTGAATGGCCAGCTGTGAAAAGGGAGAAGGGACTGTCTAGCTAATAAAACAAAAATGCAAAACATAGTGACATAATGGAAGACCTGTTTACCCTCCATCCTGGCTCCCAAACTTCCTCAAACCAATCTCTTTGTGGTGCTATTTTCAGTGGCTTATATCTCAGGATTACTCTCAGCTGACTATCAAATAGTGGCTGCTTTGACATTAACTAATAATTTTCACATGATAATAGATTTTTATTTGACCCTCACTCTCACAAGGTTTGACATTATCATGCATATTAAAAACAGAAATCGTGGCATGATGGGCAGTTGGGCTAACTGGGAAGAGGGCACAGCTAAAGAACTGATGGGTAGGGTGCCTTCTTTCCAACATAAATTTTAGACAGGCCTTATTCTCACCTCTCATATCAGCCAGTGTTCTTGTAGAAAGATACCAAGGGATGCACTATAGTATCAATCACACCCTCCAGGTACAGAGACCCACCGGTAGAATGAGGCCGCAAACTGAGTATGGGTCAGTCAGAGAGGGAGTCAGGTCACTAAAGCCAGGACTAAACTATGTTGAGACAAGCAACAAGTCAAAAGGGTCATTTTGGTTTTAAAACATCAGGGTATGCATGTGGGATGCCCAGACATGCTTATTTCAAGGACTCTCTGAAGACCAGAAGACCTTCCTCCAGGGCATCGTTCCCTGCGCATGATGACAGCCAGTCATATTTACAGCTTAGCATTTAACCTAAGACATCTTCAGGGAGAGATGGCATTAGACAGAAGAGATATGGAGAGTTGTCCTCATGGTTGCTGAATGTCTGCCAACTGCCTGGGCCAGTGGGAGTCAGGTATTCCAGTTCTCCCACTGAGAAGGGGCCCAGAGCACCTGTCTGCAGTGACTCTCAGCCTAGATGGAGGGGAACAGTGGGCCTACAGGAAGACTTCCCCCATGTTTAGAGGGCTGTTTATTTCATTCTCCCAGAAGGCTAAGAGGTTTGAACTGAGAACCCTCTGAGAATCGCATCCATTTTGCCTTCCTTAATCCGAGCGACTGATCACACTCAGGAAACAGGTAGGCAAATCAAAGGTAAATCATTGTCCACAACTGTGTTACAAGCATCGTTAGCTTCCATCCTCTCAGTCACACAAACTATGGAGAAGCTTTTTTTCGTTTCTCTCCCCCCTAAAAGCATTCTGGATTATGAAGAATACCATAACAGATCATGTTTTATTGTGCTCCCAATTTCATATGGGTTTGAAGCCTGTGGCTTTTATTTTATTGGTAGAGGCAGGAAAATAGTGAGTTGATATGATGGTTCCTGGGATCTTTATAAAATATTTTATTAAGTCATAGTACAATGTTATCACACGTACCAAAGACCATTTCAGCATTGAACACACATTTTAAATCATGGTTGGGGCGAGGTAGGGGAGGCAGTGGTATATCTAAAGAAACTCACAGGTCAGAGATCACAAAACATGGTGTAATAGTATCTGTTGTGTACACCCAGCATTAGCATTCAGTTCTGGAATGCATGGGAAGGATGCTTGTTCTCATTCATGGGACAGTCCCAAACCCCTACTTTTCTACTCTTGGATTCACTGTGTGTATTTTTGGTTAAACTACACACATATATATATAATATATATTCTCTCCAGGAGTTCTTTTTCTCACGGATTGATCTCTGTTTTATTGATTTGTTGCATTTTGAATTATCTTTCAATTCCAGGAAATTACTCCCTTTTATTTTTTCAACAAATTTCCATTTTCCACTTTGTTATTCATAAGCCTCTCCCAGCAGCCTGCTTCAAGAAATTGAATTTTATAATGAGTAGTGTTGCAAGATTGCCTTTCTTCTCGTAATATGAGAAAACTAAGAAAGAAATAATATTTTGTCCACTTCTGAGATTGGGCAGGGGGGAAGAGAGAGAAAGGGGGACACAGGACAACAACTCTGAGCAAGCCTCCCTACCCACTTATTCTGTTGTCCTGTCATGAGTTGCGCATCAAACAAGGGCCAAGTCAGACAAGCAACTTCTAAGGAAGATATGGGTACAAATGATTCATTGTCTGACACTTTTGATTTTTCTCACAGAATTGAGTTTAAATCATTGACCTGGTATGGAGCTGTAGGGAATGTTAGTGTCTTTTAGAAAGATAGTACAATAATGATGCCAAATACATGGCAGTTTAAAGAAGTTTTCTAATAAGCACAAAAGGCAGAAAGTGCTGTCTTTATCCAAATGCCATGCCAAGATGAAAACAAAAGTGCCAGTATGCTTCAAATTATTTAGGTCAAGAGCTAGCATGTATCCTTTTACAAAATCCCTGAATTTGCACTGCCTTTAAGATATGCTGGGTTGTTCTTGAATCAGTATTAAAAAAAAAGAAAAAATACTATGGCCAGTTTTCTTCAAGAATACGAGGCATGGGATATGTGGTGCTGGGTCAGAAGAAGAGAGAACAGGGGTGAGAGAACATGTACTGACTGTGTTTAATATTAATTTATCCCACCAATACTTCTTAAGCTATTGAACTAGCATGCCTTCAGAAAAGAATAGCTAGGAAACTGCTCCTAGGTTTTGTAATTTAAAATTCATTAAAAATGTATGCTGAATACTAAGGGATAGGATCTAAGTTTGCAGTTTAAAAATCTTAGAATTTATTTTCTATAACAATGTTAATTGAATTCAAAATGTACTTAATGAACCTGTTCATGTACTCGGTATGATGGGTAGTACTAGGAGGATTAACTCAGGTTTCCTTCCCTCCAAAACTAGCCAACATGGGTATAATTCAAGTGGGATCCGGTAAAAGTCTTAAGTGAAGTCCAATAAAGTGTTAGGCAATTCCAAGATATGAAATATTACATCTAATAAATAAATCAAAAGTTTCCCCGGGGCAAACGGTGATTGACATCGATTTTGTAAATGGATAAAATTTATATAACTTTTGGAGAGCGATAGGGGCAGTATCTCTGGCACTGTACCGAGAACAAAATAAATGCTCACAAAATGCATGCCAAATGCGTTAATCCTCTTTAAACAAATGGGAGTTATAAAGCTGGCAAAAGGGTGCAAACTTTCAGCTATAAGATGAATAAGGTCTGAGGTCCTAATGAAAAACGTGGTGACTAGAGTTGATAGCACTGTATTATATAATTAAAATTTACTGAGAGTAGATTTTAAATATTCTCCAACAAAACAAAACAAAAACTTACTGATATGGACAAAATCCTTCAAAGACACAAATTACCAAAACTGAAATAGAAAACCTGAATAACCCTATATCAAAGAAATAGAAATTGTGATTTAAAACTTTTCTTCCAAAAAAAAAAAAAAAAAATCAGTCCCAGATGGGTCATTGGTGAAGTCAATTAAAAATTTAAGGAAATAATTACAAGCAATCCTATGAAAACTCTTTAAAAAAATAAAAACTGGAGCAATGAGGTCAGCATTGTTGGTTGGTTTGTGTGATTCACAAGGTAACACAATATTGAGGAAAATAACGCACTAGAAATGGTTAAGTAGAATTGTTGATTGTGAGGTAAAAAGAGACCAAATTAACTCTAAGCATATGGGGAGATAAAGGGGATAGAGGTCATGGTGAGGACGAAGGAGAGGAAAGTGATGGAGTCCGAGGTGAAATCCTGGTGATCAGAAAGAGTAATTTCAAATTTTAAGATCTTAGAATAGTTATCAATGATATTATAGTCCAAATCTGGGTTGCTGATGTGATATCTATGAATTTCAGTGTAATTTTGAAGTTATCGAAAGTAATGATAGAACAAAGTAAAACAACAAATTAGGGTGCCCGTGCTAAAGTTGGTATGGAATAGAGAAGGCTGTCCTCAGGTTTGTTTAGAAACAACAACAAAGATGGGAAAAACATTCTGTTTCTTGGTCATATCTGTCATTTGCCAAGAAATTACTATATGCCAGCCATTATTGTTGTCACATACCTGCATTATGCCATTTGATGCGTATCTTCACTATGGAGTTGTTAAGTAGGTGTCACGTGGGGTGTCATTTGGGGTCTCTTGTCCAGCTCCCAACATAAGAACACAGGACATGGTGAGGCCAAAAAGGAACACCCACGGAGCCGTAGATAGGGGAGTCATACCACTATAGTCTCGCTGGCGGCTGGGATAGAGACACAGGAAGCAGGAGCCACACGATCCGCAACCTGCTGTCCACTTATCTGCCAATCAACCAACCCCTTGCTAACTGCACTCCGCTGTGCTAACTGCAATCCGCACTTGCCAGCCACGATCTTCTTGCCTAGCTCCCATTTGCTGCTAGCATAGCCACAGCAGTTATATTAGTGGCCAATGGCTCACTGGTTATAGCTGACGGCCAACTAGCCACAGCTGATGGCCAAATAGTCACAGCTGATGGCCATTTACTACCTGAGCCAGCACCTTTTCACGTGAGGTCGAGAGCCTGGAAACTGCACTCCTGGCTCTGTCCCCACAGTAGGTATTCATAACTTCAGTTTCTGAGATGCCAAGATTAATATGTTATCCAAGCTCTCCCATCTACATAGTGATGGAGCAGAACATAAACAATTGTCTGTGCTTTAAAAGCTCATAGTCTTTCTAAATCATCAGCCTCACCCCACAAAAAACATCTGAAAACATAGTAGGATGACTAGAGAATTATGGTAACGTTTATTGAGTTCTTACTATAAGCCATAGGAAGTGCTAATTATTTTACATATATTATTTAATATTCACAAGAACCCAAAGAAGCCAATATTATGTATTTCCATGTTAGGAAAAAAAGGAATTTCTACTTAAAGTTTTTTTTTTCAACTTTTCAAGGTCTCAGAGTTGGTGAGCTAGTATTCATAACGAGGTCTGACTCCCACAGCCACTATGTTATAATCCTTTGACCATGACTGAGTTTCAATAAACAATGTGTTATTGAGCAAAGGTGATAACTTTGTCATCTGGAGATAGAAGCAGAAATGAAGAATAATGCTTTTTACCCCTTTGAAATGATGTTATGGCATTAATTAAGGCAGAAACCAGAAGGTGGGGATAAAGGAAAAGGCTGGTGAGAGAAAAAAGGAAACTATTTGAACAGAGAAATATTGTCTCCGGACTATGAAATGGATGGAGACATATGACACTGAGGGCTGTTTGGAAAGCCATTGGGGGAATTGCATTCAAGTAGAGGCTAAGAATTTCCTTCAAAGTGTGATAATACTTGGGAAGAAAGGTACATAAAAGACTGCCAGATGTCCTGAATGCCCTGGACAATTAAGAATGTGTCACGATTCCTAGGGAACAGCTTTTTTTTTAAAAAAATCGAGGAGTGTTCTGATATCCACCCAAGTCATTTTTGCCATTTTCTTCTGTTTATCACAAGCAGCAGGGCACATTATATTACAGAGTTTGGAGCAAGGTCATCTAGAAGCAGTTGGTCCACTGACGATGGTGATGTGACTGAATTATAATAAAGAAGAAAGAATAAAAGGAGGAAGGAAGGAAAGAAGGAAGGAAGGAAGAAAGGAAGGAAGGAGGAAGGAAGGAAGGAAGGAAGGAAGGAAGGAAGGAAGGAAGGAAGGAAGGAAGGAAGGAAGGAAGGAAGGAAAGAAGGATGAAAGGAACGAAGGGCTATCCAGTAAAGCTATCATTTGGTTCTTGCAGCCATGGGATGTGTTAAACTGAATTTCTATTTGTTATAAAGACAGACTTATTTGTTTCTATCCAGGAAGGAGGTCAAAAAATAATCTGTGGGACCAAACTGTAAAGTTCCGGCATAGAACATTTATCTCTATTGCTTTAGGTTAAGCGTAATTATTTCGCTATCAACCCATAAACTCAATATATATACCTCCTTAGTCCATCTAATTTTACTTCTTGGTTGTAGCTACAGAAAAATAAAATATTTTAAGGCATTGCCAAAATCATTATCATCGGTTACTCTCAGTAAACTGATAAAATAACATGATACGTGAAAAAATACTGATTTTCTAACTTAGTTAGAAAAGTTAATTTTGTAATATTTGTAATACAACGTACTATAATCTGTAATATTTTGTAACTTTTATAATATTCAAAGTATGTAGAAATAAATCATTCCTAAAATGATCAGTAGCAATTGAAGAGATGGCGTTGACACATGTGATGCTACTAACATGATTTAGTGAACACGAATCTTGACTACTCCCTCAATGAGTAGCACCCATTTATTAGATTGTTTTACTTTAGTCACTATAGAAGGCTGAAAGGGAAAATAATGCTGTGAGCTAGAATTTTGAATAATTTCAGTAAAAGAGTATTTACTAAACATAGTTTTACGTGGGCCAAAGCAGGCACATCTCCTTTAAGATGAAATAAGGGGTACCTTGGAGATCATGTTCCTCCAGCTGGTTACTAGCAAAGAATTAAAAGGATGAAGATAAAAGACATTTCCCCAGGTCTGTGGGCTCAAGGCCAGCGTGTAAAGGACTCTGGCTCCCACCACCCACTGTCAGTTCAGGCTAGAATTCACTGGCAGGTTCAGACATACATGAATCCTCCTCTCCCGCCAACATCCTTTAAAGACACCGGCTATAGCCAGGGCACACTCGGATACACCCTGGGCCTAAACTCTAGGATGGTGACCCAGCCCCTGCTATTCTCCATTTTTATAGGACCAGAGTGAGAGACAAATAATCCGAACTAAAAGGCTCCCTCTGTTTAGGGAAATACAAAGTGCCCAGAGGCTGCAGAAAAAAAATCAGCCTGGCATTTAAAGATCGCTCCCTAACTGGCCTCCTTATAACTTTCACGCTTTATTTTTTTTCCTTTCACGTGCCTTCAGGGCAGCTCTCTCTTAATCCTCTCCACAGTTCTGTCAGCACACCTTTACATACAGGACGCTACTTCCTCACCTCCTCTTCTGCAATCTCCTTATCCCCTCTGGAATGTCTTCACCTCCTCTTGCAGAATCTATGACCTTGACCTTGCCTCTTCTCAAAACCCTTCCTTAACAGTTCAGATCAAATTAACCACTGTTCCTCTAACTTGTAAAGTGTGGACCTTGAAAGGGTCTTTCAACTGTAAATGTCATCTGGTTAGTTCTTGGCCTTAAAGAGTCATTGTGTGAATCTCTGGGGAAAGCAAGCAAGTTGTTTCCTGATGGCCAGAGAAGGAACTTGAAAGAGATTTGAGCGGATCAATAGCAGAAATGCATGTCCATGGTTATACTTTGTAAAGTTTGTAGAATTCATAATAGAGGAAAACAGACAAATTAAAAATGTCTCACTTTCTCAGCATTGTACGAGGTCTGAAAATTAAGTTCATGAACTTGTTGCAATGATGTTGCTAAAGTTTTTACATCAGAGAAATTATTCATTACAAATTTGTACCAACTGGACAAATAGTTAACCAAGTTTACTATTTGGAAGTGCTGAAAAGGCTGCGTGAAAAAGTTAGACGACCTGAACTTTTTGCCAACAATTCATGGCTCTTGCATCGTGACAGTGCACCAGCTCACACGGCACTGTCTTTGAGGGAGTTTTCGGCCAGTAAAGAAATAACTGTATTGGAACACCCTCCCTACTCACAAGATCTGGCCCCAGTGACTTCTTCCTTTACCTGAAGATGAAGGAAATATTGAAAGGAAGACATTTGGATGACATTCAGGACGTCAAGGGTAATATGACAACAGCTCTGAAGGCCATTCCAGAAAAAGAGTGCCAAAATTGCTTTGAAGGGTGAACGAGGTTCTGGTGTCAGTGCATAGCTTCCCAAGGGGAGTCCTTCGAAGGTGACCGTAGTGATATTCAGCAATGAGGTATGTAGCCCTTTTTCTGGGATGAGTTTTACTGGGATGAGTTCGCAAACTTAAATGTCAGACCTTGTATCAAGCTAAAAATCATTGTGAGGAATATTGCCAGCCATATGCTGCTGTCAGTCCTATTTCTCCAAGATGACAGCTCTATAACTCACATTTTTCTGAAGTGGATTAATTCATTCGGTGTGCATTTTGTGAGCATTTATTCTGTTCTCAGCACAGTAGACTCACAGAATTTGAGAGCTGGCAGGGACCTCAGGAATCATCTCACATCCTCTGCCCCTATTATTTTTCTGTAAAACTCACTGTGGGAGTGTGACAAGTAAAACAGTTGCACAGCTCCTCATTTACTGCCCTGTAATAGGTGAAAAAATAAACATGTTGATACTTATATTGTGCCTACCCACGGCCCTCAGGCATTTTAAAAGTGTGGAGGCCAGTTGGAGTTCAGGAGTTTTAAAAAGTCAATCACTCCTTAACCCAGCTCATCGTCCTCAGGAGAAACAGCACTGGATTATGAGGCAGACGTCCTGACCACACCTGGTCACACCTGGCTGGATATGTGTGGAAACTTGGCAATTCATTATACAGTATCTGGCTGAGCTCAGGTTTTTCAGCTGTAAAATGGAGAAAATAGCACTTGTCCTCACAAGTTAAATTATGCCTTCTTGTACACAATGTCTAATTAAAAGGATGAACTGAGAAAACAGCAGAATCCCTCTTAGCCTTTGTAAATGCTAATTAATTGGGATAGTGAAATTTGTGTCACTACTAGTGAAGGACAATTTAAATTGCCTTCAGAGAAAATCTTTTCTTATTACTCTATATAGTTTCGTTGGGTTTGACAATAGATTGAGCTGACTTTAGGTATGTGGAAAAAACAAACAAACATATATATATATATATATATATATATATATATATATATATATATATATGAATATATATATTCATTTTAAACCACTGTAATTTTTATAATTCTCTGTTTGGAAAATTAAATGATATTTATTTTATTCCTGGGAATGTAGCTAATTGACCAGAAAGATTAAACAGCCCTTCCTAAAACTGATGTTCATGCCTTTAGAGAACTGGAAATGTCTGAAGCAAAGAGGATGCAATTAGTTAAATTAGGGGGGAAAAAAGAAATGTTCAAGATAAGGCATTAAAGAAAAAAGCAATAAACAGTCTTTTACAATGGAAGAAATTTAACAGGAAGGAAAACACAGTATTTTTTTGTTATTAATAATAGAACTATAGTTTTTATTCTTTTAGTTAACTGAAAGATACAGTGATTAACTACAGTTTCTGAATCAACCTGACTATAATTTGCTGATGCCATTTTGGAAGAGACTTTGCAAACAACATACACAATCAATAGTTTCAGTTCCCTAATTTATACTTATAGTGCTTAGCAAAAAAAAAAAAAAAAAAAATCTCTCCTCAACTTTTGGTCTGTAGCTAATCATGTAATGTCTTCAGATATTCAGATATTAGTCAGGCATTGAGCACTGACAACTGATTCCTAGTCACGAGCTTGAATCAGACCTACCTAGTAGATGCCAGAGCCAGGTCTGAAACAACAGAACCTCAGGCCTTCCCTGGGGTTATTCCACTCAAATATACACATCAGAACTATTGATTCCATTGAAATGTCTGGGAAATGTGATATTTTGTCCAAAAGTCAGGTTATATCCTGAGATAGGGAGGAATGGCTTGGTTTTTGTACTAGTTATTGACCTTAAAGAAATCATTTTTTCCTTCTCTGGGTTTAGTTTTCTATTCTGTGAAAGAAATACGATGACTATCATTCCATAGCTTACAGAAAAGCCAAGGGAAGACAATGAAAGGACCTGTGGGAAAGGATGGTGGAGGGGTATTCAGGGTACGGCCAGGGTTTGTCTCCTGAACTTGCAGGTTCAGACACCAAATGTCCCATCACACCATGAGAAGGTTGTTTACCAGGAAGGACTTACATGACCCAGGCTCCTAAGATCCACTCACTTGGAGCCAGTGCAGGAGAATGATTACACCAAGGCCAGACTACCTAAATTCACACCCCAGCTCTACTACTTGCTGCCTGTGCAATCCTGGGACAAGTAGTGAACCTCTCTGAGCTATATTTCCCTGTTTGTAAAATGGACATTTCAATAGTAACATCTTCAAAGATTGTTGGGATTAAATTAGTTACAACATACGAAGTGCTCAGAACAAAGTCCAGCACATAGTAAGTACTCAATAAAGTTTAGCTTTCAATTTTTAAATTAATTCAGAAGAGTAATTTATTAATTTATAATAACAAATATAAGTGTCCCCAAAAAAGTTATATTCATAAAATCTAGCTAGCCTTGCCTTTATTTAGTAAACATGGACCAAGACCAAGTAGCTTCTGTCTCGATCCCTGATTCTACTGGAGTTTCAAATGCAAGTTCTTTCACTGTATCTCCAGCTCTAGAACTGAAAATGGTTAACACATCTGATTCCTCAGAAAAAGTGTGTGAACGTGGTAGTCTTCCTTTGCCCATCCTGCCCTTAGGCTGTTCCTCGAATATAAGGATCAAGTTTGAAATACAAGGTCTAACCAGTAACCCCATTTAATTCTTGGAGCCAATACGAAATGGCAAAGAAATGGAATTTTCTGCTGATGTGTCTCCCTGTAGGAAGTGAATTCCTATAGAAGACAAAGAGTTTCTCCGCTGAGTCAAGGTTAGGGGTCCATCCTATGTGGTCTGGAACTTACCTTTATCATAACAGTAAGCACATTGAAAATACTGCGTTCATTTCTTTGCAGAGCTGTATCATGAAAGCCCTAAGAGTAGGGTATGGAATATGATTAAACAGATTCCCAAATCAGTTGGTCACTACAGCGTGGCTTGTGGCTTTTCTAGAGAGGAGAAGCATGGTTATCTTATGCTCCCTTTCTCAAGTCTCCCCATAAACATCTCCATTCTCCCCCATATATTCCTCTACCCTTTCCATCTATCTATCTCTCTATTGCTTTGAAGCCCCATAAAATTAACACAAAAGAGTGGGTCACTCTTGGCATTAACTATGACTTTATTAGGTGGGAAGGTGAGTGTCTCCTTTTCTAGTACATCACAGTTCTCTAAAAGTGTCACTGTAGTTGCAATTATGTATTGAGTATTTAATTAAATTTCTGCATAAGAATTTGATTGAGGACTTTTATACTCTGATTCAATATGTGCTGTAGAGTAACACAGCATCGTGGAAAAAACAATCCTTATATTAAAAATGTATCTTGACCTTTACACTTCAGCCCTTTGAAATATTTTTTCAAGTGTTTTGCGTGCGTGGCTTTTTTATAAGTGTCTGTTACATAAAGAGTCAAAAAAGAAAGAATGCTCTCTTGGGAATGTATGAAGAAGGGATCAAATTTGTATAAATAGGAAGCATATTGTAGCTTTCCCATCAGAATATGTCAAAACTCTCATTTGCCTGTCATTTTTGCCAAGCCAGCACACCGTTATTCTGCCTACCTATTGTCACCAGACTAAGGCTTGTGCTATTATCCACATCATCAAGGAGAATTCAACTGCTGCTATTGATGAACCATGCCATTCCTCGCTCTTTTATGCAGTACACTCACGGTGACATATTTAACTAGGGTGACATGTTTATGTTTGCCAAAAGGCCCTCTAGCAATGATAATGTTAGGTTAGGGGAAATGAATAGAAAAAGTAGGAATAGTCGATCACTTAGTGAACTCTTGAGTATATTTACCTGAAAGAAAAGTCAATCCAAAAGGTAGATGTAATATATAAAGTACATGCACACATGTGATAGAATAAATACTAGATATGAATGTTCAGTGACAACATATGGACCAGTAGTAAAATACGTCAGAGTTCTATGAAAGTCGCTGTCATGTTAAAATGAAAGTCCACATTGCAGTATTTCCTTAGCGAAGAAATGATAAATGTCAGGTGTTAGAAAACATTTCTTTTCCATGTAACCATTGTATTAAACAACGAGGGGCAGCTCAAAATGGTTCAGACTTGGAGATTAGCCCTGTAAAGATAGGTTAGCTGTCAAACTGTCTTCGTTTTTCTGAGGATTTTGAATATAGCAAGTGTTTTAAGAGAACAAATAAAAAAAAAAATAACATAACTCACCAGTGGGAAAAAAGGAGATGTGGAAGGGACTTAGTTGAAAAAGCAACAGAAATTAGACGCAAAAAGACATGAGAGTACACGGAACGCAAAATGACTCTTCCTCTGCCTTTTGGCCCCATAAACGGAGCGATTTCCATAACATCAGTATCAATACCTCCCATCAATGCCTTTCCAGTTTACAGACTTTGTTGTCTACTTTTTCTCCTTGAGACATTCAACCTTACACAGCAGGCACCAGGTCCTCCTCCCTCAGACCAAGACAGACTAAATGATTAAACCTTTCTGTGCCTAGGACAAAATGTCCCTAAGCTAGGTGATCTCCTTCAGCGCCATAGAATCCAATGTGAGAGCAGCTTTGACCTTTGGTCTGGATTGCTTATTAGAATGAAAGTGCTATTGAGAATAAGAACATACGTTTTAAAGTGTTCTCTTCCCTATAGTTTAAGGCATATGCATTTCAAATTAATGCACTTTTGAAAATATACTGTTAGCTTTGCTGTCTAATACACAGCAAAAGCCATGTACCTCTATATGTATTGTGTACACGAGAGGTTTACTCTGGAATTTATCAGTGCAGAACCAGCTTGCTATGGCCAGGTAACTTATATGTCTATATAAACAAGTGTCTGGAATAACAATAGGAATTATCACAGTTATGATTGACCAAATACCTCCATGTTCCAGGTATTGTACTCTGTAATCACTTTCGCCTGAATGGGATTATCCTACTCTTCTTTCCATATGTCAACTATTAATTATACCCAATTTGCACTAATCCATCTCTTATAGGTCTTGTCTTTTTATTCTCACACAATTGGACTTCTTTTCCTTCCTATTTATAATAACTCCTCGTGAATGAATGGAAAGGGTAACCTGTCCCAGGGGAAGATTTTACTAATGGTTGATGGTTCTTTTTTTCACCCCACATAGTCCTCATGCCCCTTCTCTTAACTCTCAAGGAAGTGTTTTCCGACTAACAGAAACGATTACATCTGGAGAGAGACAGCTCTCAGGCAGTTATTGTTTGTCATGGGCTAGAGCCCTGCAGCTGGTGTCAGAGAGGTGGGCTTTCATCCTGAGTTAAGAAGAAATGGGAGGGAGGTGATGGGTTTTGCTGAGACAGTGGAGGATACTGTGGCTTAACTTCCAGAGAGAAAACTACTAGGGAGGGGTTGCAGATTATTCCTCTAAACTTCTTCTGCTGGAGGAAGAGGAAGTTTAGGAGCACCTACTTCCTTCTCCTGCTTCCTACATTTTTCACTCTTCCCAACCGTCCCCAGAAATGTTTCTTGACACTACGCAAATATTTTACTAATTCCAGGAGGCAACATGGCAGTGGGAAAACAGGAATTACAGGACATAGACTTAGGTTTAAATCCTGGGTCAATCCCTACCAGCTTTGTGACATTGACAATTTAGTAAGTTCTCTAAGCATTTGATTTCTCAGCTATAAAATGGAGATGTTAATACATACCTTGCAAAGTGACTATGAAAATAGACTGAAATGACTTTAATGAAGCACATAATATAATTTTCTTAATAAAAGATGCTCAAAATATGTTTAGTTCCCTATTCCCACTCAGTTGTTTTATAGGTGATGTTCATATTTTTTTGTTTCATTGTCATGCAACACAAGATTAGCACAGAACACTTTCAGTGCTCTCACTGGGCTCGGTTAGATTAATTGTTGATGATACACCCGGAATTGTTTTCAGACTATATACAGATTTTAGACGTTGTTACTGACGTGCTGTTAATGCCAGGCCTTCACTGTAAACTACATAGAGTTCATGGACGTGAAAGGTAAGCTCATGGCAGGGCAGTGGCAGAAGCTATTTGGGGCTCATAGACTCTGGCAGCCACGCAAAGGGCAGCGGGGGAAGGCCGAATTCATCCACACGTAGGGGCATCTCTGGCAATGAAGAGCAATGGAAAAGGACAGGTACCATGACAAAAACTATCTACTAAATGTTAGCCTTGTGCCTTAGAACAGGGGCTGTCTTTAAGGTGTGACAGGCAGAGGGTAGGGAGATGCCCATATAGGTCAATGAGATCTTGTGAGAACCTGCTGCTTCTCGGCCTAGTAAGAGACTGCAAGATTTCTGTTCCTTAAACAACTCCTGAGAATTTGCTGTTCTACCCTGCAGGTATGAGAAATAGTGGCAAGCTGAGTAATTTAGATTATAATGTAGAAAATTCGAGATTCAATTGTCAGTTGGAGCGTTTGTTTCATTTAGCTGATGCTAAATGGAACTGTTTAGTACTCTAGGTGTCTCGGAGATGGAGAATGCACATCCTGTGTCACCTGAGGCTTCTTCTATCCTTCTTCCTCCCTCCCCATCCCTCTTCACACCCTCTCCTTTATCCCCTTGCCCCAAAACATGAGGGAAATCACTGGGTAGATGTTTGTAACTAGGCAACAGTACACACACCACCACCACTTCACAGCATGACTAGATTCTCAGTTCTCCCCACTTCCCCTCGTATGCCTTCATTTTTCTCTGATACGGCAGGAAAATCAATGGGATAAGAGTTTGTTTGGCCCCAGAAGGAAATTGCCTGATCCCTACTCTCCAAGGAGATTCCCAGAAAGACAGTAAGATCCCAAGAAGAGAATAGATGCTTGATGCAGCTAGATAGACAAGGCCGCAGAAAACCACACAGATTTTAGAGTGTGGCGAGGAGACTTTCAGGAGGTCCCTGTGATTCCTACCTCATGCTGTTTGTGCCTTTTAATTCTCTTCCTTTCAGTGACAACAGGAACTGTAACATGCTTCTAACCAATTGAATGGAGCAAAGGTGATGGAATGCCACTTGTGTGATGACATAAGATTGAAGCACATCTAGCTAGGAGACTCTTTTCCTTGCTGCCTTTGAGGAAGCAAGGGGCCATGTTGGTAAGGAGCTGACGGTAGCCTCCAGATGACAGACAGCAAAGCTGTTCAACAGCCACAAGGAAAGGAATGCTGAGTTCAACCACATGAGTTCGGAAGAGGCTCCTTCTACAGCTGAGCTTCAGATGATGTTGCAACCCTGGTTGGCATCTTAATTGCAATCAGACTTAGAATCAGATGGCCCAACTAAGCTTCACAGATTCCTGATCTACAAAAAAAATGACATCATAAATGGGTGCTGTGACAACATTATTATGCAGCACTAGATAACTAATATAGAGAGCACAAATGGAAGGAGGGAAGCAAACCTGAGAGATAGGTAGAAGGGATAGGTAGAAGGAATCCTTCATTTGGTTATCGAGAAGTAGGTAGGGCCAAAGATGTTTTTGCAGATTGTGATCCCTGGGAAGCAGGATCTGAAATGGAGCTTAGGGTGCAGAGAGTTTATTAGGTTATACCGTTGGGATCAACACCTGTGGAAGAGAGTTGGAGGAATTGATCAGGACACAGGGAGAAGTGCAGTTGTGATGAAAGAGCAATGAAGACATCAACCAATCCCATAGACACTAGAACTAGAAAGACCTTTCAAAGCTATCATGCACTGGAGCAGAATGGCTGAGCCTTTTTATCGCCACAATGAATTATCACTGAATATATGCAGCCCCAAGAGAGTCAGGACCTTGGGTAATGTGGCACCAGCTGAAGGCTATCTCCTGATGGCAGCTGGGCAACTGGGGCTATCTGCCCTTCTTTGAGGAGGAATCTGGGCCTGGCATCACCATGTCCATTACAGATATGTACCTGAAAGGACTGATACCTGAAGCACAAGTTGTTCTACCACCTGACCTGGGCTACATAGGCTCCCTTAAATCTCACACTGCTTTGAGAATGGGGTGAACTCAAATTAATGATCCACTTCCTGTTATCAAATAGGTATAGAAAACACAAACTCAAAACTCAGTTGTTATAGAAAATATATTATATTCCCTGCATGCTGAGTTCATGGACTGAGACTCCACAGCTGTTGTAGTAGCTGTTATAATTACACCAGGAGCACAAAGGATGCAGGTATCAGTTCCCAATAGACAGACTGAGAAAGAGTTCATGTTTAAGAAGGAACTGACGGCACTCTCATAAAGAGAGATTGAAGAAAATCTAATGGAGAAACTAGGACAAATGTGCAGGCAGGGTTAAGGGTAAGGGGACACACAAGGGATGCTCAGCATCCTGGAGCCAACAATAACATCCCACCACTACCTTTCTTAGGCTGGTTAATTCAGGGTGAGAGAGTCATAACTGTAACTCAAAGAAAGGATTATTACAGTAGGGGAGTTGTGCCTTTGGACAGAGGGTCATCGACGCTGCCAAAAAACAACCCCTAAAAACACCTTTATCTTTCCACTCCCACTCTCAGTCTCTCAGTTTTCCTGCCAGTACCTCCTATAGGCCAAACCCAACAAGAAGCCAGAGGGCAAGACGTCCAGGTGATGCATCCCCAAGTGGCTAGCCTCCCAGGTCACTACTGAGCATCATGGAGAGCAAACCTGAAGAGGTAAATTGGAGAATGACCACTATGGAGCAGAAATTGAAGGAGAACATGTTAAGCTAAGGAAACAAGATGAGTAAAGGCAGAGAAATAGGAATTTCCAGTCTCTGTTTTAAACAATCGTCAGTAGTCTGGTGTGTTTGGAATATGAGCACCTTGGAATGGTGGATTGGGATAAAGCGGACTCGGTTCAGGAAGGAAGGCGGGAGAAGGGATCAAAAGGATCCTGGTCCAGAAGCTCATGTCAGGAAATCCAGCAGATCTGGCAAAATAGAACAGGATTGATGTCTATGTTATAATCCAACAGTCTTACCCCCAGTATTTAGTGCAGGGAACCAGGACTGGGGAATGTGACTGACCTGGCGATCTTCTGACTGTGTAATAATGAGCCATGTTATAACAAGTTTGTATTGATTGGCACTTGGCCATCCCCATCAAGTTCTATACACACTCCGTTACTCAATTTTTCATCAGTAAGCAGCCTACTAAGACTCTTAATCATTGGTCTTGATCACTCTGATTTTTCCCTTAGTGTTGAAGGACTGAGAAGGCGCTGCTGGTATATGTGGTATTCAGGTGCTTTCACATCAATGTCATATGGAAAAAATCCTTTGTGTGATGTAGTCACACAGCCATGTGTTGCAGCTAATTAATTGGATGACAACCAGTCCCTCAAGTGTTTTCCAACATTATTGCTTTCCTGGCTTTTTACACCCATCATGTCAACACATGTTTCCACAGTCTGTTAGCTCATCCTTTTGGTAGCATTCTAACATTAATTTACTAACAGACAGTTTCACCTTTGTCCATTCTTTTTGGTCGTTTTGCTCTCTTTGATATTTGTAGTATCTCCTGGGCAATATCGCCTTAGAATTCTATTGACATACAACTTCCTCCATCTTCTAGAACAATTTACCAATACGCAGAAAGTCACATTTTTAAATGATTACATTTTTCTCCAGAAGCATGCCATTTCATGAGTTAAACTTTCCTCTTTCTTCAGGATAGGAAATTAGTTACATGGGGCAACGATTCTATTAGTTGGAATGTGTACATTTCATCTGTTAACTTGCTCCTCACAAAAGCCTCATGAAGAAAGTGTTTTGTCTCTCTTTTTCACACAACCTTATGGTTCAGTGTGATCATGTAATTTGTCCACTATCACACAAGTCAATTGTTTCAGAGCCAGGATTGAAACCCAGGTCTCCCTGACCCAGAAACCGTGGTCTTTGCCCTGTGCCACACTTTGTAGAACCCTCCACCAGTCTTGGCTCTCCACTAGTAGCCAATATGGTTATTCTTAGAAAAATATGGAAACATGAGCCATTAACTTTTTAATGTGAACGTATTATTAACCCTTCCAAGAGTATTTACATTTTAGAGGAGGTCTTAAGAAAAGAAATCCAAGAAATGAATCTAAGACTGCTTTTTAGGCATTGCAATAGGTTGTAGCAGTTACTTTTAAATAAAGTAGTCTTGGGGGGCTTTCAAAATTTAGTGGGTAGCTCTTGGGGACCGGCGGAGCAAACATGCTATGACAGCAGGTGGAGGAGCCAAGCTGGTGTGTTGAGCCCTGACCGCCCACCAGGTATGGGCGTCTCCCACAAGCCCCCTGTGCTGTGGCCGGGGCTAGGGCTGGATAGAGCTGGATGGGGCCGCAGGACCGCAGCCCAGAGGCCCGGAGCAGCGACTCCGAGTGGACCTCTGCCTGGTCCAGAGGCTCCTACTGTGACACAGGTCCCCAGAGGGACAAGGCTCCCGTGGCGCCTCCCAGGGCTGCAGCTCTTCTGCACAGGAAAGCATCACCTACTAGTGGGGCCTCCAGCAACTGGCACTCTCTCTTCCTGCTCCCGGGACACTGTGCAGTGAGCCAAAGACGCAGATTCAGAGCACTGTGGACTGAAGTGAGCGGGTTCCATATGCAGAGCAGTTGTGGTTCGAGACCAAAGTGTCGGGGGACTTCTGCTATGTTGGGGAGCAGTACTGCATAGCTAAGATCCATAAATCAGTGTCCCGGAGAAAGTGTGCAGCCTGCAAGATTGTGGTGCACACCCCTTGCATCAAACAACGAAAGATATGTTTCTGCTCTAAGCCGTTCTTCGTGAATCCAAGAACGTGCGTGAGCCAGCCTTTGTGTGGCACCATTGTGTACACAGGTGACACCAGGATGGCAAGTGGTGGCACTGTGGGAAGGGCTTCCAGCTGAAGTTCACCTTCCACAGCAAAGTGATTGGCACAATCGGTTGATCTTGGTGCAACCAAGTATATGGTAGCGAGGTATCCTGCTTCATTCTGCAGCAGATGGAGGAACCGTGCTCCCTTGGGGTCCACGCCTCTGTTGTCATCCCACCTGCCTGGGTCCTCTGTGCCCTCTGTGCCCCAGAACACCCTCAAGGCAAGCAGGAAGTAAAAGAAAGACTCCTTCAAGAGTAAATCCAGCAAGAGAGGGTTCAAGGGGTTGGGGGGGGCGGCTACTGCAGACCCTTCATCATCAGGCCCACCCCAACTCCTCATGAAGCTCCTGCTGGTGTTTGTAAACCCCAAGAGTGGGGGCAACCAGGTCACTAAAGGCATCCAGTCCTTCCTCTGGTATCTCAGTTCCTGACAAATCTTTGACCTTGGGCCAGAAAGGGCCCAAGGAGACGCTGGAGATACAGTACAAAGTGCACAACCCGTGGATCCTGGCTTGCTGGGGTAACGGCACCGTGGGCTGGATCCTCTCTACCCTGGACTAGCTGCACTCAAATCCACCACTGGCTCACACCATCCTGCCCCTGGGCATGGGCAACGATTTGGCCTGTATCCTCTACTGGCGGCTACACAGATGAGCCGGAGTCCGAGATCCTCTCCCACGTGGTGCAGGTGGACAACAGGGACCTCCGCGTGGAGCCAAACCCTGAGGCAGGGCCTGAGGAGCGTGATAAGGATGCCACTGACCAGCTACCGCTGGACTTCTTCAACAACCACTTCAGCCTGGGCTTTGATGCCTGCATCACCCTGGAGCTTCACGAGAAGCCAGAGGCAAACCCAGAGAAATTGAACAGGTGCTTTCCCAACAAGATGTTTTATGCCTTCCATCGCCACATATCTATGCCGGGACAGCCTGAGGGGCAGAACTAAGGACTTGGCCAAGCACATCTGAGTGCTGTGTGACAAAACTGACTTGACCTCCAAGATTCAGGGCCTGAAACCCCAGTGCACAGTTTTCCTGAACATCCCCTGGTAATGTGCAGACATCACGTCGTGGGGCCACCCTGGGAACACCTTCACTTGGAGCCCAGAGGCACGATGATGGCTTCACCATGACATCCCTGGCAGCGCTGCCGGTGGGCAGGCACGCTGAGCGGCTGACGCAGTGCCCTGAGGTGTTCGCCATGTCCAAGGCCATCCCGGTGCAGGTGGGTGCTGAGCCCTGCAAGTTTGCCCCCTTGGTATTCACATGGCCCTGAGCAACCTGGTGCATTAGGCCAAGCAGCCAGTGCTGCCCCTCACAGTGACCAGCACCCAGTGCCTGAGCAGCTGTGGGTCCAGGTGAGCACAGTCAGCATGCATGAGTAGGAGGCCCTGCATTATGATAAGGAGCAACTCAAGGAGGCCTCCGTGCCACTGGGCACTGTGGTGGTCCCAGGAAACAGTGACCTAGAGCTCTGCCACGCCTACATTGTGAGGCTCCAGAAGGAGCTGGAAGATGCCAGTGTTGAGGCAGGATAGATAGTCTAGGAAATTGACAACCCCCTCCAGGATACAACCTGAGGCACCTCACTGGTTACACAAGTAACAAGTGACTGTATCCAGCTCCTGCAGTTGGAGAGGAAAAAGAACCAATTTTATCCAGCAAGGTTAATCCCTATAACTGGGACCTGACTTTTAGCTAATTATAATGTCATTATAATCTCATTTACATTGCGCTTACTATAATGGGAGTCATCAAAAACCTGCCTCGGAGGTATAAATACCCATGGTCAGGACTTCCTCGGTGCACTCAATCTCTGAGTTCTCCCACACTTCCCTCTCAAGTGTGTGCTTTCATTTCAATACATTTCCTGTGCTTTCCTGCATCTGTCTCGCTCTTAAATTCTTTCTCCCACAAAGACAAGAACCTGGTCACCACTGCTCTGGGTCGCATTCTCTCTTGGACATCCCCGTGAGCCTCTGGTGACAGAGCCAAGGCCCCGACATGCCAGAAACTGTCCCACAAATGTTGCTCCCCGTATGACAGCACTGACAGCCATTTCTCCAGGACCCGCCAGGCGCAGGAACATCTCAGCTATGTGACTGAGATCACACAGGATGAGATTTATTTCCTGGACCCAGAGCTGTGGGGGGCATCGGTCCAGCCTGACCTCCCAACCCACACTTCCCCTCCCCCCCACCGCCCCCTGCTCTCCCACGCTCTGGTGAGTCCTGAGGCTCCTCCAGTCCACTGGCTAGAAGTCCCACCTATAAGCCGGCTGCGGTCAGCCCCAGCCACTTCCCTGAGCACCAGCGGCTCACATCCAGCTAGCTGCCTGCGGTCCCCAGTGTCCCCTCCCCTGGCTGACTCAGGGGCAGCAAACTCTACCTGGCCAAGCACCTGGCTCCCTCCCTGACCTCTCTCCTTCCACCCCAGATTTGGCTCCACAGCAACTTCTGCCAGCGTTGCCCCAACATCCAACACCATCCACTCACACCACCCATCCCAGGTACCATGGCCCTGGCCTCCAGCTCACACTTTCCAGCCTAAAACCTTCTCTTCCCTGTCAGTTCAGGTCATTGCATCACGGGCAGCCTCAGCCTGCCCGCTCTCCTCCATCCACACCACAGTCCAGCCCCACTCAACTCTCAGTTCCATGAGGCCTCAGGTTTGCCCACCTGCTCTGGACTTTTCCTTGCTGCCTCAGACACATCCCCGTCCTTCACAGAGCTGCCTCTCCCATTCACACTTCAGCTTGGGGGGTTTACTCCCCAGAGACGTATTCCTGGGAACCCCATCTGAAGTTTCTGTTCAGTTACACTACCTCCTCTTGTATTCTTCGTTGCACTTCCTGCTCTCAAAATACTTTCTTTACTTGTGTACTTGTCTGCCTGGCTAGAAGGTAAGCTCCTTGAGAGCCAATTCTCCATCTGCTGTGTTCACTGCTATATCAGCATTGCCTAGAACAGCACTTGATATGCAAGAGGCACTGTTCAACTCAATACACTGTTGAAAGACAAAAAAAATTAGTAGGTAGCTCTCAATCGTCTCTATAGAACTGATTTAATGATTTTGTCAGGACGAGTTGCCAGAGACTGAACATTTTGTTTTGCACAACATGGTAACATTTTCACTTTCTTGAACAGGATACAACTCAGTTGTTTTTCACCATGGTATTTCAGCACTCACATTTGATTCAGTGCCAGACGACCACCACCACAGTGGCCACAGTCTCATCCCCTTAAACACACAGTGACACGCATGACCTGAGAAGTTCTATATTACAAAAACACTAGGTTGTCTTCCTGGAACCATAAGAAGTATGACACTAAGACTATGATTTTTAATAATCTTGGCTTGGAAGAAACTCCTACTCACTGTAGAGATTTCTTTTTCATAGCAAGCCTTTTCTAAAATGGATATCGGTGCCTCAGAGACTCTGTAGGTAATGCTGTCCATCTCTGGATGGCCTTGGAGGGGAGATATTTACTGGGGATTCCTTGGGAATTTCTTACTTTTTATTATGATCTTTAGGATTTCAGTGATGCACCATAAAAAGAAAACAAAACAACAACAACAAAAAACTACGTACCTATGTTTTTTTAGCCATTTCGATATTTTTGTGTGAAATGCCTGTCCAACTTTCTCACCATTTTTTTCTATTGGCTTTAAATTCTCTTTTTTATTGTAGGATTTATATAACAGATAAAAACTCTTTGTCAGTTATATGTATTTCAAATATATTCTCCATTTTGTGACTTACAATTACATTCTCTAAGCTATGTTCTTTGATGTACAAAAGCTCCTAACGTCAGTATAGTTTAATTTATCAACCTTTTCCTTTATTGCCAATGACATATTGTTATTTATCATTTCACTTTCATCATCTCGTAAGAAGCACATACCTGTTCGTTTTCATTAAATCTAATAATCCTTATTATCATGTCAGTTAAATGGAGTATTTAGCCCATTTATATTTGATGCAATTACCGATATAGCTATATACAGGCCTTTCATATTATTATTTACTTTCTTTTTGTCTTATGCATTCTATTTGTTTTTGTCTATTTATTTTGGCTTCTTTGTTTTTAGAAGTAATCTTGTTAAACTATTTTTTCCTTCCATTAGCTCATTATTGCATATCCATTTAGTGTTTTTTCTAGAGGTTACCACTTGTGTCTATGTCAGTATAATATTATGGACACTCTCTACGTTATTTGACCTTTGAATCTCTTAATTAGCCTCTGGAGTTATATGTTCTTTGTGTCAAGAAATTTGTATTTCATATTTTAATTCTCAAAGAATTTATTGTTTGATAAAATCAATATTTATTATTTATATACTTATTTAAATTGCTCTTTATTATTTCATAAATCTCTAATTTATTTCATAAATCTGGGACTGCTTTCATTCTCTGTGAAGAGCACCTCTTTTCTTTAGTACAGGTCTGCCATTTATAAAATCAATCTATGTCTCTCTGTCTCCCTCTTCTTTTCCATCTCCCTCTCCCTCTCTTTTTTTTCCTGCCAAAAAATGTCTTTATTCTAACCTGCATTTTTGGAAGGATAGTTTTTCTTGATACATACAGAATTTTTCTTTTGCAACTATTATGTTGCCATCCTTTCAAAATGTTATTTTGTTTTTCCTCTGGCTTCCATTGTTTTTGTTGATATGTCAGCTGTCAGCCTTATTGTTGCTCCTTTGACTGTAATGTATTTTTTTTTCCTCTGACTGCATTCAAGGTATTCTTTTTTACTTCAGAAATTTTACTATAATTATATCTAGGATTTTTGTTGCTGTTTTACAGTCGTGCTGTTTGGGAATTTGTTGGTAAGTCGCTCTTCAATATTCCTTCAGCTCCACTCTCACTTTCGCATCATATACAAGATATTTCCACTCTGTTCCAAATACCTGTTTATTTTTTGTACCTGTTTATTTTGTACCTGTTTCCTTTTGTTTCTTTTTCTAGTCATGTTTTTGACATTTATATTTCTAGCACATCTTCTGGTCTACTAATTACCATGTCAGAAGTGTCTAATATAATGTTAATCCTATCTATAAATTGTTTCAGTTATTATATTATTAAATTCTTGATGGTTTTATTTGATTTTTCCCAGTTTTATTGAGATATAATGGACATACAACATTGCATAAGTTTAAGGTGTACAATGTGATTACTTGATTTTTTAATAGTTTTCAGTTATGTAATGAATTTCTAATTCTCAATCTTATTTTTGTAATTACTTGAGTATATTGACCATATAACATCTTAAAGATTATGTAATTTCCTATAAGTCAATTTCTGTCGACTTTTTAAATTTTTTCCAGTTTAAATCAAGTCTGGTTTTCAAATGTATGTCTGATTATTTTTAACTAAGTGCTAACTAAGCATTGTTAGAGAAATAAGTTGAAGCTCTCTGCAATATTATTTTCTATTTTTATTCTCCTATTCCTGTGAATCTTTACAAAAGTTCTATTTAGTTCTTCAGGTTTACCAATCCATAGTCAACTCAAAGGAAAGAGTGGTACAAGATACTTAGTTTAACTCTCTGGGCATCTTTTGTCCTCCAGATATTATCCAAACACATTATTGCTACCTTGGTAGCTCTATGATTCCCTTAAACAACTTGTTTACATTGAACATTACTTTTTAAGTTGTTCTCAGTGGAAGATTTGGTTCCAAGTCTCCTATTTCATCGTGGCCAGAAGCAGAGTTCCCTGTTGTCTTTTGTTTTAAATGAATGAGAGGCTTAGATAAAAGCATCTCTTTTAGTTCTATCATTGTAAATACGCAACTTGTGAGTATAGATGGGGTGGCCAAACTCTGGGGTGACCAAAACAGAAAATTTCAACATCAGTGACTAGAGCACCACATGCAACAAGTAACTGCTATCAGAGAAATTTCTAATTAACAGTATGCTATTTTAAAATATCTGACTAACACACAGCGCAAAAGTTATTCTTCGTTTAACTTATATCAAAATGATATATAAACTTCTACAATTGCAAACGTTTTCTTGGGCAATCATGGGCTCTTTTTTGTTTTTTTCCCCCAGCAACAAATACTTTCTAGAAGGTGATTTCAGAGCTTATGTACACTGGAGGAAAGCCATGCCTTCGGTATGCTTGTGCATTTGTAAACCAGGAAACACAAACAGAAATAGCTAACATAGGAAGTTAAATGGATTAAATATTTGCCAGGAGAAATCATCTTTGAACAGCTAACAAAGAGAATAATACATTCTGTACTACTGCAAGTAAATAATAGCCACATAAATAGTACAACAATACACACATTTATTGAGTGCTTTCTGCAAGCCAGAAGTTCTGAGTTCATGAACAATACCCCCACTTAATCCTCACAATAGATCTGTGACATAGCTGTTATTTTTTTCATCTTACAAATAACAATGATAAAACTCAGATACCAAATCACTTGCCAAGTCATGAACTGCAGGTGCATAAAACCCTGAAGATAAAATCCCAACCACTATGCTCTAGAGCCTGTTTTAATGAAGCAACCAAGCCACCATAAAGTCACGTGGCAAATCATAACTTAAAGAATGGAGACACAGAACAGAAGAGCATTTGGATTAAAACCAGATTCACACTGTCATAGTTCCTCCCAGCTAAGGGCCAGAATTAGCATTAGATGCCTCTTTGAACATTAGTGTATATCCTCTCCATTTATACATCTACGTGAGTGTGTGCACGCGCGCATTTGCCATTAATAAAGTGTTCATAATCCATTTACTTGTCTAAATTCAGTCAATTTTCATATAATAACTTTGAAGTTAATTGTCATGTATTGTATGAGGCAGACAATTTTTTTTCTGATTCCAGCATTTATTAATAGGCAATCTCAGTTATTTAAACTTTTTCACCTAAAAGTCGGTTTCCTCAGTTAAAAATATAAAGATGATAATACTGCTCTCTCATGGCTGGGATTATATTAATTAAGAAAAAGTTTTCTGTGTACCTACTATATACATTTCAGGTACTCAATATTCTAGGTATCATTTTACCTTTGAAATGCATGGTTAAATTAATACTCCATGTATAAATTAAGAAAGACATCTGGCCTTCATGGACCCCACTTATCTGGTTCTCATTCTTAAGGACAAGGAAAGTACCCAAGATCGGTACTCATGTGAGAGCGGTGTTGGGGAGGCAGGCTGGCTGTTCACTGAAACAGCACAGCCTTGGGAAGAAGCACCTCCTCTGTGGTCTGTGCGGCAAACTAAAGCGTTAGCCGGGAAAAGAATGTTAAGCATTGGACAAAAGGCCCCATATTGAATTCTAAAATGAGGAAAAAAATAGATCAGAAGCTAAAGAATCGATATTAGAATTTACTGTCAATTATGGCAGCTGTACAAACGTAAAAGCTTGATCAAAAAAATTATGCATATGTTCCTGTTTATTTGGCTCCAGGGAAGCGAAATGAGGACCAGGGATGATGTTGGGCTGGAAACCTCTAAAAAGCATAGTAAATACCTTTGTGCCCTGGTGGGTAAGCAGTGGAAGCACCACCCTTGCCTGAGTGCTGCGAATAGTGCCTATTTTTTTAGAAATACATATGGCATCAGCATCATTCCACTTTTCTAAGTGCGATGGTGCTTTTCCCGGGGAGATAACCACAACCCATATCCTCTCCTTCTGAAGATGAGATCTGATCTGAAGAGTTCCCGGCTTGGCATAAGTAATCTGAATTTTAGATATCTTCTTTTTAAAATGAGTTAGAAACTTAACATAAATGTTCTCTTTATAAAGACTCCTAGGATGTAGGCGGAGATATTTTTGTCATGTTCCCATGACCTTCTCCCTGTAGTGCAGGACACAGCAAACATGAGGATTTAGTCCCTGTGATGTCTACCACAGGGTCCCAGACAGACACACAGGAGAGCTGTGTGTCTCAGCAACAGTGGTTCGTGTTACTTGGACATTTTGTTTTTCAGAAGCATACTTTGGCCAGGAATGCAAGCCCAACTGTTATTATTAATAACTTAACACAATTAGGTTTATTTATAAAACATGTGGCTTAATAACTAGTCTGTAATAAAAGGAATCTAAAATAAGCAGTATTCCCAACAACAACAAACACTCTATGAGCCTATCTAAACATTCTCTGCGAGGGTATTTTCTCAATAATTCATTATAAAAAATAGCTTTCAACAGAACAGACCTTGCAATCTGCCCCTTTGCTGGGTGTCTCTGCCTCTATTTGCTAATGCCATTACGGGCTCCGTGGCTGCCTTCAGGAGCCATGGTCAACACTTTATTTTCAGCTGCTCTTTACACTGGGCTGCTCTCAGCCAATCTGCACTGGAGAGGCTAAGATAAGATTTTCATGGACTTCTGAAACCTTCTCAGTTCGTCTAAAAACATTTATTATCTGTATAAGCAATTGCTATGCTTCTTAGTATTTGTCTATTTGACTTTTTGTTCCAATTAAGAGAATTGTGAAGTAGTTACAGGTACCGTTCTAACCCTAGTAAATCTTCATGGTCTAGGCAAAGTGTAGGCAATTTTTAGTATCCCATTCGCAATATAATGGGTCAGTTCTTTGGATTCCTTAGCTTTTCCAGAATCTAACAGTGTAAAAAGTAATGGTTGTCACTCAAGAATGATTTCTTAGAGCCAATACATCTAACAAAAAAGGACATAAGTTAAATAGATATCATGTAATATGCCTTGTATTTATTTTTTTCTCATTGTTATAAACCCTCTATAATGAATGCCTGAACATGTAATTTGTGTTATTTCCATTATAATGAATATTGGCACCATATCGTAGGCAACATTTTTAAACAATAGTTTCTCTGCTTTAGTTTCTGTTCAGTTGAAATAGTAAAGAGTTATTCCTTGATGTTTGCTGCTATAGAGAGTTAAAGCAAGTAAAATGTATCATAAAATATGTATACGACATAGACATAGGCACAGGAGTATATCATCATTGTGTCATTCCGTTTTCATGTTTAAGCCATTTGCATGCATTACTAAAAACACATTTTTAAAATGATGGAAACATTGAGAATATGGTACATGTTTCACAATACATTTTTTGTGGCCTAGGCAAAATTTTTCTAATAGGAAAAAAGGTTGACTTATAATATTAAGAAATAGTGTATGCTTTTATTTCTAGAGTGAACTATTTTGTACTTTAAATCTAACATATATTGACTTACTCCTGTGTGAATGTCAAAGCTGGAGTTCTAGTTTTAATTTGCCAGGCTCTAGGCTTATGTTTTGAGAAGCTATATGTATTTACTGTATTTAAGTTCATATAATTTCTGCTTTATTATTAATTAATAACCTTGAAATGACCCCAGGAATGCAATTTCTACAAGGCACAATGGACCACATTGCATAACAAGACAGAGATGCCATGCTCATTACTTCTCATCTAGTCCTTAGTCCTTTTCAACACAAAACCCGCTGCCATTCGCCAGGTCCGTTTCCGGCAATTTCCCAAAAGATCTCTCCCTATGCCATTGATTTCCCATATGGACTTGCTGTTCTGGGCTGTCTTCCTAACTCTCACTTTCTCTGGCTTCTGGTTTTTATATTCGCCCCCTAATTTGGGGTTCCTAATCCTCCTTGACTTTGATACCATCGTATTCTTGGCTCTGTGTCCTCCCCAGCATATGGTATTTCCTAAATATTTTATGAGACTTCTAACGTCAGCCATGTGGCTCCCATGGTCTTACTGCCTGGACTAACCTCTAGCTAGAAAGTGATTTAGATATGGGACACTTAACATCCATGCTTTAGAAAACAAAATAAATTTGTAAGCTAAACTCAACTTGCAATCCTTAAGCAATGTTTTCAGGCTCATCACATAGGGTGGGCTGGTGGTCCACGCAGAATGTACCCACCTGAGCTACCTCTGAGAAAGCAAAGAAGACAAGCGCAAAGAGAATGATTCCCTTTCTCATTCTCATTAAATGTGGACTATAAAATTGTCTCTATCGTCATCACAGCACTATTGGGAAGGTCAAATAAAACAATTAATTAAATTAATTAAATCGATCAATGAAGAGATCATTACCAGTATATTTATATCTGGAATAAATGTTCTGGAAATGGAAATAACTAACATTTAGATATCAGGTGAACTTAGCAGAACATACTCAAATAGGCCTCAAAACTGGAAGCCTAGAAGCTTCCAGGAGCCCAGCAGGCTGGGAAGTGTTGGCCATTGAGGGGGAACCGAATGTGAACCGAGGTATGGAGTAAGGAAAGCAGATTCAGCAACACATCTGCAAATGTGGTAGAGAATTTGGGAAATTTACATACAAGGCCCTGAAGAGCATGGGTAGGCTGTATTCCCCAAGAAGCAAAGATAGTCCAGACCCTGGTTGAGCTTGTTCACAGGGATACAATTCTCCAATCAGCTCCTTATCAGTGAGCACACCCCAGTTACTTAACCTCTTCAAGTGTCAGTTCTCCTGGGTAAATGTGGACAATAAAATTGTCTCTATTGTCATCACAGCACTATTGGGAAGGTCAAATAAAACAATAGAAGTCGAGAGGCTTTGGGGGGATAAAGAGGCTTTATAAATGTAAGCCACCTTCATGACTTAGGCAAAATTATGGCATCAAGAATGACTTTTTCAGTTTATCCTCCTGTTGGCAGGTGTTGAGAGGCTGACACCTGAGCTTTTGCAAAGTACAGCAATTATCTTCTGAGGAATACAAAGACCAAGATCAGGAAACACAATAATTAACTGTCCATTTACTATCCTGGTGTAGACATAAACTCATGAAGGCTATGTATATGAAAGCCACATTGCCGGCTCTAATTCCAGAATAATGAGGAAATTGTGTTGAACATATGATTATGCATATCATGTCCTCTTCTTGGTCATAGTCCAAATACAGTTGGTGTGTTTGTCCATAAAATGTAAATATCTTTGAAAGACAATACATTTTACTAACATTTGGATCTTTAAAGCTTATCAAATTCTTTCAAATTCCTTGTTACTATTTTCAAGTGCATTTAAGATCTAACTATCAGTTGTGGTACAGATGCATAATATATGTCCATTTGACATCATTGTATGGAGATATGTGTATGTACAGAGAAGTTTTAAGAGTGTGTCACTGTTTCAACTTTAGAGAGAAAATAAGCTGGAGTAACTTCGACCGCATTATGAGAGATAGCCAAGTAAATGAAATCATAAAATGGTCAAGAGAAGGGGCTCCGATTCCTCAGTGTGTACGATTACCCGGGTACTTCAGCCCTTTTCCCCTTAGATTCCTCATGTACAAACCAGAGATAATAATGGTACCCACTTTTAAAATTTTTCTGTGAATTAATTAAATGTAGTAGTCTATGTAAACAATTAGAGTGTGGCAAAGCCATCATTTGAGACTTTTAAGACTTTCTGTGATCTTAACAACACAAGATTGATGGGAAGACTGTAGCTAGAGTACTGATCAAATGTATTTTTTTTTCATGCCTGCTTTATGCATGGTATGAGCAAGATGGGATAGCGGGCTTAGCAAATGTTGCAACCTTATGTGGGAAAGGGTAGCAAAGTAAAACTGTTCAAGGTCTAGGATTTATGAGAAGCACCATGAAAATTTCCGTGAAATTGTAGTTTAGAATAAATAGTATCTTAAAAACAAAAACAAAAAAACAACAAAAAAAAACTGAAACAGCTGAGATCTTGCTTCACTAGACCTATCCCTTTTAAGGAAGTCCTTAATTGATATGAAGGAGGTTTCATTCTCATCTGCCCAGCGGCCTCAGAGTCGATGGGGAGAGATAGTACCTAAGACATATTTGAAATGTAGTTGGGGAAAGTGGGGCCCTATTGACACTCTGGTAGAGTCAGTTTTCAGCAGTAGCTATGATCCGCAGCCTAGTCTGAGCTGAGCAGCAGATGATCCAGACTGAATCAGCAGGCATGGCTAAGTGACAGCTATGGAAAATATGATGTAGGAACTAAAGACATGAAGCAGATAAAGGACATGATCTTATGTGAGTTTTAGAAAAATCCCTCTGGAGCCACGTGGAGAACAGAATGGTGCGAATACAGCTGGAGACAGGGGACTAGATAGGGACCTGTCGTAAGATACATTGAAGGCCAGGAGTAGGACAGCAGCAATGGGTTCTCCAGATCAGGTCCGCACATTATGGCTCACGAGCCAAATCCAGCCCATCACTGGTTTTTGAAAATAAAGTTTTATTGGAATGCAGCCACGCCTCTTTATTTATGCATTGTCTCTAAATGCTGTCATTCTGCAAGGGCAGAGTCACGTAGTTAGAAATAAGACTCTATAGCCTGCAAATCCTAAAATATTTACTATGTGGCCCTTTATAGCAAGAATTTGCAGATCCCGGCTGCCCCAGAAGGTAGGCCTCCTGACACTTTGACCCAGGCCACTTTCTGGGCCAGTCCACTCAACTTAATCCCTCAGTAAGATATTCTCAGTACCCTGAACTGCTCTGGTATTGTAGCTGGCAATCACTACATGATTCTCATCATGAAACCTTTTAGTCAAAGAGAAAGGACACTGATGCAGAGCACCAATAGAAATCAATAGCAAAACAACGGAAGGAGAGAGTTTCGGGTACCTTTGCTGTTGTTCAGAGCCAAAGGGTTCAAAGTACAATATTGTTTCTCGCCCAGGACCTGCCCTAAAGATGATCACCATATGTTTCATATTATCCAAGGAAACGTCTGTACAGTAAAAGCCCCCCGCTAAGGCACTCTAACGTATGACTACACATGAATTATTTCCATAGTTTCCCCAAAGAATTACTCTTTAGGCTAAAACACTCTCAAGTCTTTCTGGTGCTATGAAATAGTAACATGTTGGGTGGAGGGAACAGAGGGCAGGGGGGCATTCACATTCTATTTCATCAGCCCATTAACTATTTTCTATTCTAAATATTCTATATTTGTACTTTACATGTTTATTTTGTATATATGTATGTACATACATATGTGTGTCTGTGTGTATTTTGTTGGTGTTCGAAAGCATAGGCAGGAGCCAGTTCCCTCCAGTTTACCATAGGTTCCACCTGGATTTCTTGGGCCCTCACTGTATCTCGAATCTGAGTTTGACAGACTCCATGCCCAGTAAGTGCAAGTGCCCGTCCTGAGTGCCTCCCTCTCTTTCCTCACTGTCTCTGTCTCCCTGTCTGTCTGTCTCTCTCTCTCCTGATTGTCACCCTTAAAATAGCAAATCTCACCTATACCAAACTCCATCCTAGCCAGCAGCCCCATCCTCCCTCACTGCGTTTACCACGACCTCACATATTTATTTGTTTGTTTATTGTCTGCATTTCCTCAGTACCACACATACTCCATGAAGGCAGAGGGTTTTTGTTCTTTTTTCCATTGCATCCCCAGCACACTTCCAGGTGCCTGCCACATAAAAAGTGTGCAATAAATACTTGGAGAATGGCTGAATAAATGAACTACAACAGCATGAGTCTGTCATTTTCATGTGATGTCCATCACATGACTGTTTTTAATTAGATATGTATATGTCTTCTCTGCTATCAGAAAGTAAGCTTCTTGAGGACGGAAGTCAGATGACGTTCATCTTTGTGCTCCCATTATCTAGGAAACTGCATGCAAATAGGAGATGCTTAGTTAACGTTTGAATAAATGAATTAACAAGATTTTCTAAGTTAACCTATAACACAGATGTGGTGTGAAAACAGACCCAAGCATGTTTTTACTTGTCTCTTTGTAGGAAAATAGGTTGTAGGGGAATAAATTTAATTAGAAATGATAGCCAGCAGCTTGAAAGCACAAACATTTCAGTTATGATGTGTGTGTGTGTGTACATAATTATTTTTCTATCTGTAATTTTGCATTCTGATTCCCTTAGGGTAAGAGCCTACTGAATTAAGAGGCTGGAAGCTGGAATGATGCCTTCCAAACCACACCTCTGAAAGGAGAAGCTGCTCTGAGCCTCTTAGCCCTTGCTACATTAGCTTGCCCTGAGTATGAAAGATGAGATGGGACTGTATCTTGTGAAAATAAATCCACTGTCTTCTTCTCATCTTCCTCTGATGTTCAGATACTACCTTAGCTAAATATTTCCTCTCGGCTTTTTTTTTTGTTTTAAGCTCTTTACTTGTATCTTTTGATGCAATTTATACTATTAGATTTCCTTTTTCTCACTTACTAATTTTCCAGTTCTGTATTACCAAAACTTGGCTGTTAACTATGAATTGTTGAAAGGCTCTGCTTCCAGGAAGCTCTGTGTTAGTTTGAAAGTACATTCCCCATGTCCAATTATGATTGTGAACACTGGGTGGTAAGTGCCACTGGCATTGATGAGTACACTTACTGACTGTTCTTTAAACCACTGTGATCTTAGCAGTGTCTTTGAGGTTTTACCATAAGTGTCTTAAATCATTTTCCTGCTTTCTGGACAAAAAATGTGCTTAATGTTATCTACTTAAGAGCTGACTTTTATTATGTGAAAGTGAAGAATTAGCCCTCTAAATATGTTATGAGTTGCACTTCATTAATTTTTATTTTATTGATTTTAATTATTTTTTTATTTTTCATGTTTTTCAAAAAATTGGCTCACAATAGCTAGCAGGAGAATGAGGAAAGTAAGCACATCAATTCACTGAAAACATATATATTTTTTTACATTAAAGCTTGAGCAAGTGAGAGACTTAATGACTAAAGTGAGTGTGTGTGTGTGATATTCCTGGATTGCGATCTAATTGGAGATTATAAAAATAATGAGAAATTAAAGGAGGAATTGTTAGCATTATGTTTTTGTTGTAAGTAGTTCTTTTTCAATATGGACTTTTTCACCAAGCAGTTTTGCTAGAGACATAGTACTATGTGTTAAGTGTCCTTTTAAATGAGAAAGAACTGTGAGATGATCAAAATTAGTTGCTTCTCACTACGTTCCTGGGACATATCCCCAAATAACGACATACTATTAAAAACATTTCCATGTCAGAAGTCCAAGTGTCCATGAAGAAATCACAGCAGACGTGCCCAATTTTTGTTCTCAGGTTCTCCTTGAAATCTGTCATTTCTCTTTGTCATTCTCAACTCATCCCTAACTTCATTTCTCACTTCCCTTTTCTCCCACTTCCTGGCACAAAGTGTCCCCAAGGATTGTTTTAAAACTAGAACCAATAGACTTCATTCCCCCCTAAGAAGCCTAAGTAAACCACCACCTAAATCTCCTTAGTTTCTATTTATTTCTTTCATGAAACTCCTGTAATTTTTGTCAAAATTGGTTCTTTTTGCCACTTCCAAACTCTCTTATTTTAGGCATGTCATTTAACCTCTTTGGTTTCTATTGTCCTCACAATGAGATATTAAGAGGACTAGATAATTTTTAATAACCCCTCCAGCTCTAAAATTTTCCCAAAAATTAGCTCTAACATTTTTATGTGTTGCTGTTTATTTATCATCTTTTTACTATGTTGTGTATGTGTGCCATGGACACCCATATACATACACACACATAGCGACCAGTGCACACGTGTGCAAACACACACAGTGAGAAGGGGTAGTAAACTTGGGATGACTCAGTTCAATGAGATGGGTATCAATGATTTGCTTCCTGCTGAGCTTCTATTAGCTTCCAATTACTTAAATCTTGTGTTAACTTGAACTTGTTTTCCTTTTATTTATCTTTCTTCCGTGACTATAGAAACTTGTATATAATTAAAGTCTCCAGTATCATGATTCCTCATTAACAGAGTAGATATCAATAGTGTGCATTACAAATGACACTCATTTAGATCAGTATTAATTTTTTTCCAAATATTTGGCATGTCAAATAGTAATAGAATGTGTTACTATCCAAATTAAGTTATTCCAAACGAAACACTCCCATGATTTTGTTTGGCAGGATAAAAAAAATCAATTATGAGTTTGAACACTCTTGTTTTAAATAGGCTCTTGAGCCATAGTCTAGGACAGAGATAAAAAAAGAAAAAAAAAGTATTTTATATCCACACATGCTGTCAGCACTAGACTTTTAGAAACAAATGAGAGAGTAGAGAGCAGGGACGGGGGAACATGAAGGTAGTGATCTGTCACTTCCAGCCTGAAAGGCAACCCTTTTAATGACGTATTTGTTAACTTAAGTGACAGAGGCCATGGAGCCAAGACTGGGTCTAGTGACATACTCAGCTAACTAATAGCATTACTGACGTATTTACCCAGTTTAGTGTCAACGCAGACTCCCTAGGTTCTTGGTCATCCAGTTATGTCCCTCCCTTCTTGCTTTAGCATCTCATTCCTCCCATTCTTGGATCCCACCTCCTGCTGTTTTACCATTTCTAAGCTGCTGACCTATTGGCTAATTTCTCTGATAAGAGCTCTGATGCCCATTATTTTTTTCTGTGTGTGCCTCTTTCCTGTTTAGATCGATGTTCATGTACCTCCCCCAATTTTTTCTCTTTTGTGCGCGTGTTCAACCAGCCAATGTAGAACTTATTACCTCCTCAGCCCTTGCCCAGATTGACAAGCGTGCATTGGTCTAGGCTTATGGTTTTGCATTCATCCGTTTGCCTCCAAGTCTCTAGAGAGCTTTGGCTGTATTTATACCCTAGGTTTCCAAGGGACCAACATCTCTGATTGGACACCCAGTTCTTATTTTTTTTTCCTATTTGGCTGATTCTGCCAACACCAAAGGAAGTCAGCTATGTTACCCAAAATGAGCACATATGCTTGGACACTTACTCGAGATTAAAACTGGGTAAGGAGATAGTAATCTCTCTTTCCTACGGAGAGTTTCCAAGGGTTTGTATTTTGAGGATACTTTTTTCCCCTCTAGTGTCTCTCTCTTCCTTTATGATCTCTACGAACAGTCATGTTTCAGCTGCTTTGCTCCTCCAATTTCTTAGATTTCAGCTTTTTTGTTCACTCAACCATGTGAACTTAGACGTGTTACTTAAGCTCTTCATGCCTCAGCTTCATGATCCATAAAATGTGATAAAACTCACACTCGCTTCATAAGGTTTCTGTGAGGTTTCAATGAATGAATTCAAGTATGATTCTTAAAAGGTGCCCGGCACATAGTAAGCACCTGGTGAGTGTTCACTGTTATTCCCATTACAACAGAGAAGAACAGTTGCCTTTGCCACAGAAAGCTGTCTGGGTGTCAAACTCATGGCATCTGTTATACACTTACACTGCGTCTAATCATTGTTTGAGTAGGTTAAGGCCCCCATTTAAATCTATCATAATGTACAAACTCATAAAGACTAATTTACACAGTTCAGTATCAGAGTAGTGTTGCAATTAAAGAAAGAAGTAAGATGGATTAACCTCCCATAGAGGTGGACAAGCCAACAGAGAACACATAAATAATGTGTCAAAAGCACATTTAAAATATTTTATGTTGATGTCTGGACTGGAAGGAAATAGGGAAAACTGCTGGACTCTAGAAATCAGTAGGACCAGTGAGGGCAGTTATTTAAGATATGTTGATACAGAAATGATTTTCTTTTCCCTAGGAAGAGACTTTTAGATTAAAAGCTGAATAAAATGAGAGAACAATTTAGATGTTCTAGATTCAATGAACACAAGGAGCAAATGCCCTGGGATAGGAACTTGCTTAGCCTGCTCACGAAGTATGATAGTAAGAAAACCAGTATTGCTGCCGGTGTGTGAGCAAAGGGCAGAGAGCGGGGGGCAAAGCCATCATGGTGTCTGGGGCCAGACCTGGTGGGGCAATTTAACACAAGGCAAGGACCCTGAAGTTTATTACAAGTGTGATGAGAAGCCATTAAATAATTTTGAGCAAGGAAATTACAGACTGTTTTATATTTCAAACACTGAAGTGTGGGGAAGTGGAACTATCACTGTATAAGCCTAAAGTTCAGTAATTGAGATTTTGCACTGGAGAGAGAATTTAGGGAATCTTGAGAACTGAATTGTACTTGTAGCAAGACACAGATCTGTATGAGCTCATCTAAGGAGGGATTACAGATAAGTAAGGGCATCACGATACCTATTGGTCAGGAGAATTAGGGAAATGCAAAAGAGACTGAGAACAAGTAGACAGTGAGGTCAGAGAAAAACCAAGAGGGAGTGGAGTCCTGAAGCCAAGTGAAGAAGTTTTGAGATGGTTTTATCATGTCAAAAATGTCTTAAGTGTTAAGGGAGGTAAAGGCTGATAATTGACTATCAATTATGACAATGATAAAATCATTGGTGACCTTGACAAACGGATTTTAGTTTTGTGTATGGAAAGGTACCTGAATAGAGTGGGTTCAAGACAAAATAAGTTGGGGAAGTGAAAGCAGTGAGTCTAGACAACTCTCTCAGTGAGATTTAAAGATTGCCCACTGTTGCTGTTTCTCATGCTCTCCAGAGCAGAAAGCTGATGCTGCAGAAAGGAAAAGAATAATTGTAGGAGCAATAGCTTTGAGTAAGAAATGTGAGATGGGTACCAGGACACAGTGGAGTAATTGGCCTTAGACAGAAGTAGAAGAGTCCATCCATTGTGAATGGAGAAAGATAGAGTATATGGGTACAGACATGCAGAGGGGTGGGGGTGACAATAGAGAAATGAAAGAGTATTTGTCTAATTGATGCTATATCATCTATGAAAGAGAAAGTCATCAGCTGGAAGTGAGAATAGGTGAGTGGGATGATGGAAATTTGAAGAGAGAGAATAAGGTAGAAAATGAATAGAGGGAGAAACATTAAATAGGGAAATGTAGTAGCATTGCTGGACAGTGCAAGAAGCTCACTTAAGAATCATGGCAATGAATTTAAGATGACACCAGTGAGCATGACTTCTCTGACAAGCTGTTAAGGGGCTAAATGGGGAAGAGCTGAAAATAGGGTTTTACAGTCAATATTTTGAGGGCAAGAGTGACAGAGAAAGGCAAGAAAGTTGAATGTGGACTCAAAGGAATAATTGCAATGAGGGAAAATGGGACTTCATCTGGGAAAGGAAAGAAATAAAGATGCTAAAGGAGTTACAGATGCTGAAAACAAAAGAGGGTCAATAAATTAGATACCGAGTACATACTTCTTATAAAACTTATATTTATCATTTTGATTTTGCATTTGAGTATTTTGCATCTTCTGGAAAAACTTATTTCAGGTAACCGTCATTCCTCTTCTATGAAAAGAAAACAATGACCTAATTGTTTCACTCCATGCTTCTATATTGATTTCATCTGTGTACCCCCAAACTGGAAAATAGCATGGATGAAAGCCTATCAAGAAGTCTGGTGAAGTCAACCAGGGCATTTGGGATAATACAAAGATTAATATTCCTATGTGAAGCTAAGTGAGATTCCAAGGGCCCTGAATATGCTGATGGTTATCGTCGCCCAAAAGTTCATTGGGTGAACCTTGAGGATCTGCTGAGAAAACGTTTTTCTTCAGGGTAGAAGAAGCCAGGCAGTGATACCTTGACTCAATCCTTGGAGTGGGTAAAAAATAAACTATTAGTATAACATGGCATCTATAATCACCTACTTTGATTTGTCACGCAACCCAGCCCTTTTGGACATTTATCTGAGTCTGGCAGTGAGCCAGTGTACACATATAAAACCAAGAAATAAACAAAGGGGGAAAATATCTGACAAAGAAGCACTACTTAGGATGCCAACAATAGTGTATCTCCATGGACCCCCATGAATACCGGGGAATAAAGAGCACCTAGAAAAGTGAGAACATGTAAGAAATCCCTATGCGACTGCTAGAAATTATGTGGGTGTTGACGCCAAAGGCAACCTGAGGTTGGAGCATGAACTGGTACAACTGAGGACAATTAATTTAAGTCCTTGAGATATTAAGGTTACATTAGAACTATAAATGAAATTTTGATTAAATCATAATTATGGTAAGTCATAGGAAGACGTAAGTTAAAAGAGAGATAGTATGCATGTTACATGTGAAGGACAACATATGTTGGGTTGGTAGACAATGATGTAGGAAAGTGGTTCAAGGGCATGTAGTACACAGGAGTTGTTGATCTGTGTTTAAGAGATTAGTTGGGAGGTTGTGTTCAAGAGGTAAGTTATGTAATTTATATATCTAGAAATGATTCAGGTATGTCAGAAGGAGGCTGGCTTGAGGCAGAATAAATGGACCATTTTAACGGAAATGACCAAATCTGGAGTTCAGTACAGAAGTATTTCCTGTTGACATATCAGGAATAATACGTAAATTTCTAGTGTTCACCATAAATGGTTCTTGAATAAATATGCTCACAAGGTGAGTATTCAGATCTAGCTATCTATATATTTTTTCTAAGATACTCAGACAACCAAAGATACTGCTATGAAGCCTTGACATTACATTTATACATTAGAATTGGTAAAATGTTTACTTATATACACAACCAAAAATGAATTTTTGAGCCCCATGCTAATTGAAAAATAATAGCTATGAGTATTTTTTAGATAGTTCAGGTAACTTGGATCAGGTCTAAATCATTATGCTTGTCCCATAAACCTGCATGATTTTCTATTGCCAGATACTTAACATTTATCTGCTCTAAAATGCCAACTGTATTTAAGCTTAGGGAGCCTCAGCAGTGTTAACCCTAATAAAGGAGATAAGTGTTATAAAATTAAATCAGAGTTCCAAAAATTTTTTCTCTTTAGTTTGTACCAAAAGAAATGGGTTGTATTCATCAAAAGACATGCCAAATGATTTTCTTTCATTACTATTCAAATGCACATCAACCGTCAAATATGTACATACATTGTGATATATTCACAAAATGCAACATTATACAGCAATGAAGGTGAATAAACTATAATTCACGCAACAGTGTGGATTAATTTCATAAATATCATGTTGAGCAAAAGGTGCTAGACACAAAGAGTACATCCATTTATATAAACTTCAAAATTAGACAAAACTCTGCTAAAAATCTCAGTAGCTACCTTCGGTGGGATAGTGAATTGAAGGGAGTGTGGGCGTGGGGAACTTCTGAGGTGCTGGCAATGCTTGCTTTATGGAAATTCATTTCTTTTGCATTTTTTTTTTTGGTGTGTGTGTGTGTGAGTGTAAAGAAAACTGTACACTTACAACTGAATCCTTTTGTGTGTGTGTGCATAGTAGGCTTCAATAAAGAGTTCAAAAAATAAAAAGAGTTCTGATTCAATTGGTAACCAGCAGAAAAGTTTGGACACATTCTGATGTGGCCCCACAAACCACTCAGAGAAATCCCATGGACACCAAGGGCCAGGAAACTAGACCCATCGAACCAAACAAAAGGAAATCCAGCCACCAATTTAGGGGGGTGGAAAAAAAAGGAGCTTGCTTTAATCAAATATTTTTAAAATGTGCTCAATCAAAATTGGGATAAACAATTCTTCAGAACTGAAAACACTGGAACAAACTAACTTACACAATTAACAACCTGGCAGTGATGTTATCCAACTGAAAAAACAATCTGCCATGGAATGCCTGAGCAAACAGCAGTGAGCATACGAATGAAGGAATACTGCTTTTACTCAAACACAGATGACATATCCCTCAGTTTATAGGACAGTACTTTCTGACCTACCGAATAAAAGAACTCATTTATAAAGAAATAATCAGAGGTGCAGGAGGGATAGGAGGTTAGTAAGAGACGACTAATCCGTGAGATGGGCACTGATCCAGTCATCTTCAGTAAATGCCTCTGCCTCACTGATTCCATTTTAGAAAATGCCTGGTGAACCAAAGAACCTTTAAAGAAAGACTAAGGTAAATTATGGGATTGGAGTAAACTTCTCAGTGTCTGCATTAGTGATGCCATTTATAGTCAACCGAGGCTGGCAAATTCTCTGAAGAATCTCTGTGGTGGGATTTTCTTTTTTATAAAGCAGCCAAGGAATAACAAAACAAAACCAAGATGAGAGGATTTCTTGGAGGAGAAAGCACCGTTCTTTAAGGTTTCCTTGGACTATAAAGTATGCATATAAGCAAAACAAACTACCCAGAGTTCAAAGTCATTACACTGATACATCACACACACACACACACACACACACACCCCTCAAGCAAAGCACGCTGATGTAAATAGGGAAGATTAAATTTCATACTGCAATACCCTGTAAATGATGACTCAGAGATAGTGTTCATTCTTGCAGTCGTATTCTCGCTAAACACCTACATGGCCTCTTACATCTCAGTAATTGCTCAAAGACCACAGCCCCTTCAAGGCCAATGGAACTGGGTCTCCATATGGCAGCATATGATCCTCCCCAGGTGCCTAAGATTCCACGACACGTTATATGACCTTTCTCAGTGTGATGGAGCCAGGCAAAGCTCCCAGCTTGGCTGTGCTAGAAGAAGCGTTGCCAAATAAACACAGGATGCCCAGTGAAATTTGAAGGCAGATAAATGATTTTTAGAATAGGTGTGTCTTGTGCAATATTTGGGACACAATTATACTAAAAAAAAAAAAAAAAAATTAAGTCAAATGTAACTGGTCATTCTGTATTTTTATTTTTAAAATCTGCCAACTCTACTGAGACGAGTTCAGGCAAACCTATACCTAAGAGCTGAAACAACCAACCGGATTAGGAAAGTATGGGAGGGTAACAGGAGACCTAGTCCACATTCATGTCCATTGTCTCCCAGCTACAAGTGGAAGTGAAATTTAAAGCTAAGTTCTTGGTAGGTACATGTGATTGGTGATTTGGTAAAACACCTTTCTCATGTGTATTCATTATTTGTTGGAAAATTGTAAAGGGAGAAGAGCTGAATTGTCTATTGAAGGTTCATCTTTCCTCAGGCATAAATTGTCAAAATATATCAAGCATTGTCACAGATATATTGCAAAAGAAATAGAAGAGGTTTCCCAATACTGCTAAACATCTGGTAACTTTAAAATTAATGGGGAAAAAATGAAGGAGGTTTGATAGAATTGTATTTGGGTCTTTGGCATTAAACCAAATCACTGGGAGGCACTAAGAAATACCTGAATAATGTAGGCATATTAACATCAATATCTCTTGTTTTTAAACATTTAAAACCATGCTTTATTTTAAATGTTTTGTTATTTCTAGCATCATTTGTGAGATAAAAAAAAAAGCTGAAAACCACATTATTTTTTCCCCTGAGGAATTCTTGATTTTTATAACATTTTTATTATGATAAGACTATAAAGAAAAGAACATGAGTTTAACAAACCAACGCAGTAAAATACAAATGAATGTTATTTCCTTCAAATAAAGGAGAATATAATGTATTTTGATAGTGTTCTCATTTCAAAGCATTTTAGAATTCTTCATGTGGAATCTCCATAGGATCCCCATCTGAAGTTCTTTTGATTAGTGTTAGCATTTTCTTCATTTAAGAGTATATTTTATTTAAGAAATGACTGTCATCTGGAATTATGCCTGGAAAATAAAGTGTTTAATCTAGCCGAATAATACTGTGTTTTGGCTAAAAATATTTGAATAAAAAAATGATATTTGGCCAGAAATCTGACTCTAAACAACAATTTCAAGACATAGGTGTATGGCGTCTTTATTTTAAATGAGATACTGATCAATAACCAACTTGGAAGGAAGGTGCATGTTTGAATTTTCAAGGTATTTTATATATGTGTGTGTGTGTGTGTGTGTGTGTGTGTGTGTGTGTGTGATATCTTTATGTATGTGTGTCATATATATATATGACTTGTATTCATCTTGTTATTGGTATGTATGAATATTTTTTATTCAAATATTAAGTATTACAATTTTAATACATTTTTTTCCTTTCTTAAAATGTGTATACTTTTTTTGGCACCCTCTGTATATTAGTCTATAACTCTAGAAAGAGATTTATTTTGCTATCACTTAAGCACACACTTTTCAGAAATCACTTGGGAATGTTGAAACTCTTCAGTGGAGGGCCAGCGTGAAAGATGATCAATAAGGTAGTTCACATGATACCTGTGTAGAGGTAGTTCTTTATAAAGGAAATGTCACCCTCCCCATGGCCTGGCTTCCCTGGTCTTTAGAGTTGAATGGTACTGGATACCATGGTAACACCTAGAAGTACACACTGCAAATGATAGAAGTAGCAAAAGTTTGCAGGATTTTGACAATAGAACAGCAGAGACTGAAGAAAAGAGGCCTAAATGCAGTTTTGTCATAAATCAGGAGGAAAATCCCAGTGTCAGATAGCAATTTATCAGTCAAACTCTCTACATAATATTGTTCTTGATCTGGTAAATAGTATTAGACTACAAATATGAAGCTCAGGGGATTTCGGTTCCTTATTAGAAAAACATGAAAAAGTAAACTTAGGATATCTTCTGTTGAAGGATTGTTTGTGTGCCAAGGAGCTTGTGACTAAACTTTCTTGTCTTGAATAAAAATTATTTTTTACGAACCAGTATTACTCTGACTTGACATATTTGGAGGAGAGATTTTTTTCTTAAGTAACTATTTTCAGAACAGTTTTAGGTTTATGGAAAAATTGCACAGAAAGTACAGAGTTCTCTTATGCCCACCCCAATGCTTCACCCGCCCCCACAACACATACACACGTGTGCATGCGCACACACACACGCACACACAGTTTCCCTTATCAACATCTTGTATTAGTGTGGTGCATTTGCTACAACTAATGAATCGATAGTAATACATTATTATTAACTAAAGTCCATAGTGTATATTAAAGTTCACTCTTTATGAACTTCATGTTGTACATTCTATGGGTTTTACAAATGCATAATGTCACATATCCAGTATCCAACAGAATAGTTTTACTGCCCTCAAAATGTCCTGTGTTCCATCTGTTCATCTCACTCCCTTTCCCTCCAAACCCAGGGAAACACTGATCTTTTTACTGTCTCTGTAATTTTCCCTTTTCCAGAATATCCTATAGTGGAATCATACATTATATAGCCTTTTAATACTGGCTTTCACTTATCTATAGGCATTTAAGTTTCCTCCATGTCTTTTTATGGCATGCCAGATATTTCTTTTTATTGCTGAGTAACATTTCATTGCCTGAATGTGCCCAATTTGCTAATCAATTTACCTATTGAAGGAAATCGTGGTTGCTTGAGAGTTACTTTTAACTACAAAACGATGGCGATTTCTTTTAAAACCTTATCTCAAAAAATCGTCTCATGTTCTAGAACCTTTTTGCATTTCTTTTTTGGATATCATCTTTGCTTGCCTGCCATTTATAAGGAAATTTAATGGTGCAGAATACAAGTCCGGAATTTACAGTCGTGAGAGATTTTGTTACAGTCTGTTTCTGCCACATTCTCAGACTCTACCAAACTTTCACATAATACAATTGGCAAAGCAATCTTTCCTTGTTACCTCCTTTGTTTCTGGATTCTATCCCCCTTCCCCATCCTCACTATCTTTCAGTTGGACTATCACTATTGTATGGTAATTGGGTTTTCTTATCCAGACCTTCCTCTGCAAACAGTATTCTCCATGCCTCTGCCAGTGCCCTACCTAACACGCCAGTGATCATATTTCCTGGTGTAAAATTCTGCAGAGATACTCCATTGAATTCAGGATAAAATCCCAAGTTGTAAACACATCAAAGTCATTTCTGATAAGGTCAAAGCCTCTTCATAATCTCATCCTTTTCTTCTGTAATTCTGGACGACGTTGAGTTCCTTCACTGAACTTCTCTGTTTCTTTCACTACTGTTTCTGCTCCCTGAATATGCTCCCTCTCCCTCATCTCTTACTATCTAGCGCTTATTACCAATACAGATGCTTCTCTTCCAGGAAGCATCCCTTGGAGCCATCAGTGTTTTACGCTATATTGTAAAACTTTATCTTCGGCCTTATTAGATCTAATTCCTTGAGAGAAGAACCTATGTAAATTTTAAATTTCCAGTGCCTAGCCAATAAATTTCACCCCCATGTAAAGTCTTTTAAACAAAATTAATTTCCATGCTCTGAAAATTCTGTGTGGGAGCTTAATAATTCAATAAAACAACAGCAATTAACAACAACAACAAAAATACCCAACAGTTAGATTCCTAATCAATGCAAACTGCCTTCGTAATGTTCAGGGGTAGTGCATGTTTATATTTTCATTCAGTTCTCACAATACTATCCATATGGAGTAAAGTATGCATTGGCTGCCTATCCCACAAACCTACCTATGGCATCTTAAGCAAATAAAAGGTTTAGTTTTGGTTCCATAACAAGAAGCCCAGGGCTGGCCATGAAGGCTGGCACAGTAGCTCCACTGTGCTATTAGTGCCCCAGGCTACTTTATCTCTCTCTTCTGCCATCCTCAGTACATGGTTTTCCACCTCATTGTCACAAAACGGCTGCTCCACAGCCTTCTTCCAGCCCCAAAAAAGTGATGAGGAGAGTGGACAGAATCCATAAAAGGAAAACCAACTTTCTAATACATTCCCAACAGAATTTTTTTTGTTTTTAAATCTCTCTGGCCAGAACTGGCCAAAAAATTTCCCCTGCTGCAAAGAAGTTGGGAAATATATTATAACTACCCGTGATGGCAGTCTGAGCAAAGTCATAGCTCTATCAATTCGGAAAAGAGGAGCATGAATAAGCAACTAGCAACGTCTGGCACAAGATATTAAGCAATATTGTTATCCCAAGAATAACCAAGAGAAGTTATTTGTCTCATCAGTCTCAATGATGGGTAGATAATAAGAACCTAGGTATCTAGACAGAACACCATATATTTAATTAATGAAAAGTGGTATCCACAATTATACAGATGTTAACCCATTATACACCTTCCACTGCTTTCTTCTATAGGGAGAGGGCTTAATAGGATAATAATAGATTAAGTCATCAATTGATAGTTTCAGAGGTATCGCTTCTGCAGTGAGAAAAGCTCAGTTTTGAAACTCAAATCCCCACCTTCAGTCTCCAAATGGTAGAAGAGTCCTTTGCCACCCCGATCCCAGCATCGGTCTGAGCCTTTGGAGATAGGAACAAAACCCACAAATGTAAACAGTTACACAACTATTTTTTCCCTTTGCTGTGATAATATGTTCATTATGCAACTGGGGAAAAAAAAAGTAAAACAAATATATGTAAAACAAAGTGATTGGTGCTAAGACTATACTGTATGTGCAGCAAACTAAAACTTATAAATGGAGATAATGAAGCCATTTAAAAAGAGTGCTGAAGTTAATTTCCAGTAATGGAATGACCTGCCAAAGAAAAACACACAAAACATAGCAAAACTAATTTTACATTAAAGAGGAAAGGGTGGAAACAACTTCCCATTAGATTACTTTTTTTTTAAAATAAATAATCAGAGTTAGTGAATATATAATCTAATGATGTTTCAGGTCATAGAAAAGTCTTTGTAAAGCCTTGTAAGACTTTTTGAACTTTTTCTGAGCTTTTGAGATTAGGTAAAGCCTGAGAAAATGTCCTTGTTTCATTTCCCCAGTGCATACAAATTCTGGGGAATTCAAATTCCCCAGTGCATACAAATATATAAATTCATCCTAATTTCTTTATAAAAAATAAATTGCTTATACATACATTTTGACACATATATATATATTATATAAATGAATACACCTAAACATGTTTTCAGTGACTTTTTTCCCCTAGGTTGTGGGAGTCATTTTTTTTCCTCTTTTTGTTATTTAGAATTCTTTGAATTTTATAAAATTATGATGTACTTTTATTATTAAAAAAATGTGTTACATGAAGAAAGGAAGGATACAGTGTAAGCAGCTCTTTATTCCTCTATCAACAAGGGCACAGCTCACCATATCATTATGTGCCCTTTGAACAGTGTGCTACACACAGATTAGAAGACATAATGTCAGACACATAGTTACAAACTGTAAACACAGCTTGGCATTTTTATTTTAAAAATTGGCTTGGAGCAGCCACTTGTTTTACAATACCACGGCAACTTAAGTCCTTAATAACACTATTCCTAAAATTTTTAGAAGAGTAGAATTTATTCTACAGTGAGTTTGACATCCTGTCTACTCAGGGAAGTCTTTTTCAACTTGTCTTCAACTTAATACCTTGGTATCAAAATCTTATAATTAAAACTGTTGAGATGACTGGAAGTTAATGAAGAATACAGTAAGCACACTGCAGAATGAATATTTTTCTGGCTCTTTGGAACAGAGCACTTGAGGCTAATTATTTTCAGACCAGCCAGTGAATGAAAAGTTGTCCTGAGAGACTATTCACTTTTATGACCTCTTCAGAATCTATGGCACTACCTCAGAGCTAGTTCTCCTTAGCTTTTCAACTTTTGAATCTCAGAGAGGCATCTAATGAATTAATTTTAAGTTTTCACTGAACCATGTCCTTTTGCAACCTAATCTCACAGTATCCAAGGCCAGGACAGGGATGATCTGAAAGTTAATTTTCCAGAACGGCGCAACCTGGTAATCACAGAACTAAGGGCAGTGCCTGCTACTCCTGAACACTTTAGACCAACCAGAGGAAGCGAAAGGATTTCAAGCTTACGTTCAGTCCAAGGTGTCTGTTGTGGGGTCATCAGAAGAAAAGAGAGTTGGATGATTGACTTAATACCTTCTACAATTGATACCTCAGTGCCTGTAACACACTCACATACAGAATTTTGTCATTTTATTTCCCTTAAAAACTGATATAAACTGGCTGGCATTTTCTGTGAAGAAAATTTACAGGGTTAGCCTTTTAAAAACATTTAAGCACGTTAATTTTCCCAGGAAAAAATAAATGTGAGTGTGAGTTTATAGCCATATATAATGATGGTATAAATCCATTTGTCTCTTAATTTAATAGGGGATGCTGTGCCTTAAAAACACCAAATAAATCAAAGTAAATAAACAAAAATAAATCAAGCACAGTTACCCACATATTGCAATAATCGGAGCTGGACATTTTGTTGTTGGATAACTCTTTATATCTTAAAGTCTCATCATGTACCTTGTATGATATTTTCTTTCTTGTGAGAAAAAGTAAATTTATTAAAATTAGTCCCACTAAACTCTTTATTTTTGAAAAATAAATTTCACATATTAGCACAAACAGAATATAATACTTGCAAAACTTTGTTGTGTTCACAGTTGTGCCTCCTGTCTACTTTATGCTGTTGTTAAGAGTTAGAGAAGTATTTGGTTATTAACCCTCCTTAAATGAGATAAGAAAATTATGATTGGAGGTCAGACCTACCAATCATTTCTGCTACTAGAAAGGTTATAAAAAAGACCACAATATCTTCCTCCTTGAAGTTCATGCCAGATTATAGACAAAACATTCTCTCTTTACTTTAATATGATATCAGTTCCAGATTTTCTTGACCAATTGAACAACACACACACACACACACACACACACACACACACACACACAGTTATAAGAAGGAGATTGTAATACAAGAATGTTTGGTAACGTTTACTTGAGAAGAGGATAAAACAGCAATTAAAAACATCTTTTGAAACATCAAAATGTGTGTGATCTTACTAGATATTAAATAGGGTAAAATGTATGGTATCAAATGCTTATGTTAATAAAGAGGAAAGAATTTATACCAATGACCTTAGCATCTACCTTAAGAAACTTAAAAGAGAGAGCAAATAAAATTCAGAGCAAGCAGAAGAAAGGAAATTATAAAGACCATAAGTCTAAGCATAAAGAGCATAAATTAATGAAACAGAAAAAGGTAATGAAAATTAATTAAACCAAAAATTGGTTGATTCTTTGAGAAGATAAATAAAATTGATAAGCTTCTGGTCAAACTAATATATATATATATGATATATACATATATATATATGATATATATATATATGTATATATATATATATATATATATATATATATATATGACACACTAATTACCAATATTAGGAATTAAAGGAGGGACATCACTATAGATTCTGTAGATATGCAATACCTGTGTACAGAAAATTACAAAACATGGGTGAAAGAAGTGAAAGCCTTAAATAAATAGAGCAATTTATCTTTTTCATGGGTCAGAAGACTCAGTATTGTTAAGATGTCAATTGTCTTCACATTGGTGTATAAATTTAACATAATCTCAGTCAAAAATCTCAGTAAGCTTTTTTTATGTGTGTGTAAGGTGAGTCTAAAATTGATCTGGAAATGCAAAGGAATTGGAATAAGTATTATTGTTAATTGCTTTAAAGTAAACCAGGATGGGCTTGGTGGTGGTACCATGTAGCAGTGTGTGAAACAGAATTTTTATTTCAACGTGTAGTTCAATTTTAAATACGAACAGCAATAATTTGTCCCTCTTCCCTTGACACTTTCAGATGCAATGTAACTTATACCCCCTTTCAAATAGTGTATGCAGAAAGATGGCTAATAAAATCGAGTGCACTGGGACCAAAGAGCCTAGAGACAGCTAATTCCTTCAGTTTCAATGATGGCAGGAAAAGTATTTGTCACTCCTATCCCTGCTAGTTCCTTGGTTCACCAGCCAGTTATGCCATGGGCTGTGCCATGGTCTCTGAAATGCATGCAGATAATTAGATACCAATTGGCAAGGTCAAGAGGAAACATAGCTAATGAGAGATTAAGTGTCTATGAAATATGCGTGGGAAGTGGAGGCAGAGTAGTCCTACAAGTAGAGTTTAGAGGAAACGGCCTAAATGTTCTTGCTACTCTGTGCACAAATCTATAACTGTTAATTTTATTGTTTGGAGATGATTTTTATTTTTCAACCAATGCTTTCAACCATAAAGACGTACTTTAAAAATACTAAGCAAAAAATTTAGGTACTGAATTCCATTTCTCATTAAAACTGATGACCATGTAAGTGCATAAAATTTTTCTAGACATTTACTTTCCACTGTAGATCCCTATAGGGGCTGTAGCAATATTACTGAGCACTTGAAAGACAGAAAACATTAATCTGTTTAAGAAGCCTCCATACCGAGTTCAAAACTTAATGGATATTTTCAGAGGACTGTACCCAAAGCTGACAACTGGACACATGTGGCTGCAGAAAGTGTGTTTACGGAACAGTTGGTGAATCTGAGTTTTGATTTTACATCAAATGACTGTTCTTCCAATTAACGTGGTTCATTTCAATTTCAAGTTATTCTGTAGACGTGCATAAAAGTAAAGTGATGGGTTTTTAATATGTTGGCTCTATTATTAGCAAAGAAAATTTCACAGTTAAATTATGCCAGTTTTGCATCAGTGTCATCAGATGCTTAAGACAGAAAGTTAATTAATTAAAGTAGTAATTCATTTTAATCTAATTTATGAAATAAAAATACTTTTTCTAAGTTCATTTGCTTGAAGGTGAAATATCTATAATTATTGCGGATGCTCTCATACAGTTTAAAAGTTCAACATTAAGGGTAAATTAATATTGTAATAATAGCACAAATAAACATTTTGGTGAATCAGATTGGCATGGTTAAACAATGTTTTTACCACATTAAAAAATCCTTCATGCAGAAATTTACTTGGAACTGGTTATAGCGCACACATCATCATAATTGTGTCCGCACAATTTGTGATATTCTATCAGCCACAAAAGAACCTGAGGCTGTAAAGATACACATCCACCATTATGACAGAACTACATATTTTTTGGACTAAGCACATCTGCAGAGAAGATATATGAATTTTCTCTCCCTGCTTTCTGTCATGCATAGAATCTTAGACTATAGGAACGTTTGAGTCTTAGAAGAACTCTTCCATAAAGGAGCACAACTGTCTTACAATGTTATAGAAAGGGTTTTGTAAATTAGTTTGAAATATTTGATAGAAGTACGCATGACTAGAGCACCAAACGTCTTTAGTGTTTGAAGATTTAGGTAACTGGAATTACTGAATTTTAAAAAGCTTATAAACAGAGCAATCTTGAAATCTATTCTTATAAAATCAGGGAGGAACTAGCTCAAATGATGTATAAAATATAACCATGAAATTCTATAATTTTCCACTGCAATAGTTTGGCCTGTGGGGAGACTCTTGCAACACATATTTTTAAGTTGAATGAATTTATATTCTGTGGTGAAATTCAATGAAATTAACTTGCCAATGATTTAGCAGCATCTAATTCTGGCACTCAAAATAATTATAACTATCAACAATTCATTTGACAAATTTGTTTTGTTGAAAAATTATAAAAGAAAAGAACAATGAAAAGAGGCAAAAACAAGTAAACTATGAAAACATTTGTACTGATACACTGGTACATTTCAATATAAAAATCACAATTGAGACTATCCTCCATTTAGCAGAATTTGCTCTGCAGTTACTCGGGAAATCTTAATATCTCTAATGAATGCATTCTTGACTAAAAATTATGGAATAGCAAAAAAAATGAATTAACATTTTAAACAACTTAAATGTATTAAATATAAAATGTAACTGCAGAAGACAGCAGCAATTTTATGAAAAAAATAACATATCACAAAAAAATTTCTTCAGAAAAATATAAGTGACACAGTATTAGAGACAATATAAAGCTAAGGAACTAATTAAAGTATACGAATATGCATCAAGAATAACTTTGTTTACCTAAAGGTTTAAATGTTACTTTAATGTTTAGAGATATAATATATATTATATTTTAGGATAAATGTTAATTTTGAAAATTGTGTTTGAACAGATCCACTTATATAACATAATTGGTCCATGAGTTAATATTTCAAAATTTGTATACTTTAAATTATTTTAACATCGTCCTTATTTTTAAATGTATCCCAACTTAGCTGATATGACCACTTCACAATTACAGACTACATTAACTGCACTACACTTTGTACATATGTCTCATACCATGGACTCATTATCTCTGTATGGAGCACATTATCATCACTATTTTATAACGAGGATATTGAGAATCAGGGAGGTTATCACCTGAGATCACACTAGTTAGTGGCTCAACATAACCCAGGCTTTTCAACATTTATTAAGAATAGAATTCTCTCACCATTTTACTAAGATTATCTTTCAAAGACCCTCTGATTCCATAGCAGTGAAGTGATATTCAAAGTTAAATACTTCTTTAAACAATTTCAATTTAAATGCAATATGACTCATAGGAAAATGTTCTCAAAATTCCTATAAATTTTAATTGACCTAACAAATCTCATACTTTTTATATAAATGTTTGGAACAGTTAAATATAACAAAGCTCCTGGAGTACTAAGAGGACTAGTAGTATAGAAAGTACTAGGTACTATCAGATTTTAAAATCAGTTAATATTTTGGTAACAAAATAATCAACAAGTCATTAATTACAAAAATATAGAAGAGTTCTAATTAAGGAACTATTGGCACATAAAATTAAAGTTAAAAAGAATTATAGCTGCAAAGTCTTATTAAACAACAAAGCCCAAAATGTGTAAGACCTCCCCCAAATGCTATCTTGCTTTATTCTTTTATAATCCATAGTTTCCATTTTGTTTAGCCATTTTGCTCTTTTAATTAAAAGTTTAAATACTATAGATTAAAAGTTTGACACCTGACTAACAATATTCAAGTAATTATTCTAACAAGATTTAATATTTTCCCTGAGAAAGTTAAAGCGATGTAGGAGTTTAACACTACCTATGAAGAAATAGGTGTCTAACTCAAATGTCTGAACTTACCAGTTTGGGTATCAGACCAAAATGTTAAGAATGGTCCAGGAACTCATAATATCTTTCTATTCAAATCGCATGATGTGCTCCTAAAGCTTCTTTAAAATGAGGATAGTAAGGTTAAATAACTTACAAAATGCTGAGTATAAGATGTAGTACTATAGTGTTTTATGTTATATGTATTTCTCTCTTTTTAAGGTATATTCCTATATTCTTTCAGAAATAGGAGTACAGAACTGCACTTAAATTTTAGCTCCACACATATGAGCATTATACTCAACCTTAGTTTCCTAATCCACATGAGTAGAATAATAATACCAAGTTTACAGAGTTATTGTAAAGATTAACACTAAGCACTGGATACCTGCCCATCAATCAAGAAGGAATAGTTATTTTCATGATTGTATTTGCAGGTTTCTATTATTAAACTTGCTTCGTAGAATAATAGAATTGGAGAGGTCACCCAGACCAATGTCTAGACCACTACAGGAATTTCTTCCACCACATGCTTCGAAGGAAATCGATATTTTAAGAGAAGTTGTCATGTGGAAGAAGAAGGTTTATTTTATTTTGCTTGAGAGAGCAGAAATGGGAAGAATTAGGTAAACTTTCACACAGTATGATTCTACCTCAACCAAATGAAGAATAATCTGACAACAAGAGCTGGCTAATAATGAATTGGGTTCTTTAGGAAAATAGTGAGTTCCCTATCACAGCACAGGTTCAAGGAGAAGCTGCGTGATTTTAGGTCAGGAGTGTAGAAGGGGATGTAAGTTTCTATGATCGAAAGTGATATAAGATGACACACAATGCTCACACTTAATTCTGATTTTCCTTTCCTTCCTGAAATACATGGGCAAGACCAAACCCACTGATTTAAGATTAAGATTCATTCTTCAGATTTAATTTCTTATAAAATAAAGTCCAAACAGCTTCATGTCATAAAATAATAATTGAGACCCTGCTTTTTTTCCTCTATGTTTTTATCCTTAGAATCTCACTTGTAGTTTCCACTTCAGTCATATTGAACAGCTTGAAATTCCCCAAATTAATCAGACTACCTGACACCTCTGTGTGTTTACTGGGGTGTTTCTTTCTATATCTGCTTTGCCCTTCCTTCCCTGTTTGCCTGGTAATATCCACTCATTTGGAAGTCCGTCTTAAATATGAAGTCTTTCCCGACTCCTGACCAAATAGAAATAAGTACTGAGGGAAAGGGACAGAAATTGAAGAAAGTCAAAAAGACAGTGTACGTGGAAAGAAAGTCAGGTAGGATCTGGAGAAATAATCTGAGTTGGATAATGTAGGAAAAGCAACTTATCCCAGGGAGCCTAAGGACGTGGGGTGACTTATTTATTTTGTACTCACAGTATCTAGCACAGTGCTTACACATTAATTAAAGAATAACAAATCACTTTCAAATTCTCTCACCTTTCCAATAGAAGTGAGAAACTTCACAATTTTTTTTTTAATTTGTTTGGAGATTAAATTAGCTTAACTAAAGAAGAGAATTGAAAAAACAGTACTAATAGATGAGATGCCATTTGTCCCTGAAATAAATGTTTTGTTCTTTCTCATGAATGTGAATTTGGTTACAGTGGAAGCGTATTTCCTAAGAAATATATATTATATATAATATATATATAATAACATATAATGTATATGTAACATGTAATATATGTATAATATATTATTGTATGTATAATATATATAATACACACAAACGCAGAGGGTGCCAAAAAAATGTATACACATTTTAAGAAAGGAAAACTGTATTTAAATTGTAATACTCAATATCTACCAATAACAAGTTGAATACAAGTCAAGTGTATACATTTTTTTGGCACCCTCTATATTCATCACCCTGATAGCAAACTCTTGTACAACTATGGGACATGCTTTCCATGTTTTAGTTAACATGTGACATGTCTTTGGAGTTTCCTGGACATGGTACAAACATCTCATTAAACAAAAAGAGGTTCTATGGAAAGTAAACTCACACGGTGATCTTATCATAAATTCCTAACTGGGCAGGTCATGGTGGGATAGTCGCGCCCCAGGCATATACCTTTTGAGTAAAAGGTTTATTTTTGCCTTAAGCAAGTCCTGTCCATTGTTTCTGTGCATCTAGGTTAACAACCTTTGAAATTAGCTCTAACCACCCTCAAGAGAGTACATAACCTTGTTAATTATCCTGTTCTAACCACCCTCAAGAGAGTACATAACCTTGTTAATTATCCTGTAACCCAGTCCTGGCCTTGCTTTCTCCCACCTCCAAGAAATCCCTCTTACTTTCCCTCCTTAATTTGAAAGGCATAAAAGAAACTGCAAAACTGTTATTGTCAGGAACAATCGAGATTTTGCTCCCTGGCATATGTTATCAGTTTGGCTCAAGTAAACTCATAAAAATTCTCTACCAGCTTGTACATCCTTATGTTGACATCACCTACTACAGGAAGGTGTATCCTACCCCACAGAGCTTCCCATTCTTACTCTGTTCAACATTCTCTGTGACAGATCATCATTATAGGATGGGATATCAGGTTTAGAAAAGGTAAAATGTACACTTCGGTAAGAATTTAGTAGCTCACTTATGAAGGTTTTGAAATATACAAGTAACAGAAGAAATTGTAAGGGAGGAAATAGAATTGTCCCTGTACCCTTTTACATTATCGACTGAGACCCCTTGTAACAAAGAACAGGAGAAAGACAACACGAGTTTAAAAACATGTATAATTCCTTTACACATGGGAGATACCCAGGAAAAATGAGTCACTCCCTGAAATGGCCCAAGCCACCATCTTAAAAACCATCTCCAGCTAAAAGCTGCAAGAAAAAGTTGGCGGTGGGTGCCCAGGGTGAAGTGGGGATGGGGTTTGGGGTGGGGGTGGGAGTGTTTTGCAGGGTATGGAAGGATATTAGGAAAAGCATAGTAAACAAGGGTATGGTTGATATGCAGATTTAAATTGCTGTCTTCTCCATTGATAAGAGGTTCTAGAGATTTAATCAACCTCCTCTTCTTGATTTAGAGAGAGAGATACCCTTGCAAACAGAGATTTCCCTCAAATATGCAAAAGTCTCGTAAAAAGGCAACTTGTACTGGGTTTTCCGAGCTTCTCCCCTCGTGCTATTTCTTAAAAAATAATCAGCCTAAAGTAATCCTTATGCCAAAGAGACATATTTTGGAGGCAAATTCTGCTCCCCTTTAGAGTGCTTTACTCTATTGACAATTTCTGACCTATTATAGGTTACGTGTTGCCATATTGAAGAATTATTTATTTTAAAAATTAATGTATATTTCTATTTCCCTTATAAAATTAATTGGATTTGAGAGGGGAAAAATAAAACTTGATTTTGGGAGAAGAGCAGAGTTATTAGTATTTTATCCATTTCCTCATTTATCTGGGCAAATACTAACTGCCTTCCAGGAACTAGGCACCGCGCAATTCATTGGAAACATAATGGAGAACAAAACATTCCTTCTGGGTGCACAACATAGGGAGAGGGATACACATTAATCAAATAATTGCACTTTATCCTTACATTTATTTAAAAGGCATTTACTGAGTGGCCCCTAATATTTTCTCCATACTACATTCTATGGCTTACTGTTACTATTGTTGGGTTATGCTGGTGGAAAATCAAGAGAAGCTCTCAGCCTTAGGTGAGTGGAATGGTTTCCTCTCATTTATTTATAGTTCTGTAACTGGAGCATGTATTTTGGTATTATTCAGGCCTGGATTTTAATTCTACTTCTGTTGCTTCGGGCTGGTTCCTCACCCAACCCTTCTTTACTAATCTCGTTTCACACTATTCTGCTTCCCCCTCACTATGTTTTTAGTCACACAGCACTGACCATTTTTCAGTTCCTGATGAAGCCCTTGAAATACTCAAGAGGCTTGCAATTCTGTCCCTGTACAGTGCGCCACTCAAATAAGCAGCAGCCAACAAAAGTAACTTAAAAATTACTTGTGTTTATTAAATTTGTAAGAACTCCAGAGGATTGATCGATTGATAATTCATGGCAAAACTTAAAAATAATTTTCTCCATCTCTGCATATACATATGCAAATATGTACCCACAAATACTCAAGGGGATATTTGCCTGCAAATTTCTCTTTTCCATTAACTCACAACTCCGTTCCAAGTCCCCCTCAGGCAGCCTCCTCGTGATCAGCCTTACGGCTCCTTTCCCCACACATTCATCCTTGAATTATTTTCCTCTTTGCCAATGACTTGGCTTTTACAGTGAAAAACAAACCCAGAATCTCTAGGGTTCTCTTTCATGAGAATACATTGTTGGTGCCTAATTGTAGCCATGACACTCAGCTTGCACAACACATTTCGCTTTGAGTCTTGTCTCTCTTGTTAAGAGGGGAAGACTCTGTAAATTGCTCATCTTTTAACCTCTATCTTTTATGTCTCTCACACTCCTGCGGTTAAAGCTATTTGATAGTTATACTTTGTTCTTTCCATCTGGAAGTCATATGCATTGTCTTCACCTCACCATTCTATTGATTTCTGAGATGGAGTTCAGATGGAACATAAATGTAATTTTTTTTCCCCCAAAAGTATTCCTAGAAGCTTCAGCTGGTGTTGACTATTAAAAGATAACTATTACCTCGTGGTACTTTGTAATTTTCTTCCATAGCACTTATAATAATTGTAGCTATGTAGTTATGAAGCCATGTATTCATGTTCCCCCTTCCCCCTTTCTAGGATATAGCCTGACCAGGGCCACACATGGTGCCACACAGGGGGCTGTCAGCCATTTACAATGCATTTCATGTGAATGGACCTGTAATAGAAAAACTGCACCTCAGCAGTGCAACAGGCAAGGGACACTTTATTCAAGACAATTGCAATAGGGGAAAGAGATTAAAATCAACTCCGACTGAAACATAAGCAGGAGAGGTTTTCACCAGTAGGATGAGCTAGTAGAAAAGTCCTAGAGGGCATTAGGAGAGAAGAGGGTTGATTAATATAATCAGGGCATCTGTGTTTGCTAACTGGCACTTACGGAAGTTAGGTTGCTATCCTGTCACAGAGACAATGAGATAGGGTCTGTATCTTTCTCGATGACTAGATTTCAAAGTGATGGCTCCTGCGTAACACAATGGCAGACACAAAATAATCAATAAATGTTGAATTCATGAATGAGTCCATTTATATTAGGGATGGTAATAATACTCACCTAATATTGCTATGAAACCCATTTTGGTTGCAACTAAAGAACTAAGAATAAGGACTAAAATGTAGAAAGCTCTCAATAAAAGTTATATATATATATATATATATATATATATATCTTTAGCGAAGAGTCATTCTTGGGCGATAGACCTTTTCTTTAAAACGTAATGCTCTCTTTTATCAATTGAAGGGATGCTGTGTTTTCTCTGTGGTGTTTCTTCATTCCTTTCTAGGAAGTGTTTGGTTTCTTTTGCAGAAGACATGCTCACATAGAATACCTTCTATCCTCTTAGGGCCTCACCTTGTGTTTCAGAAACCTAGCTCTTGTTCTAACAGCCTCACTGAATTCTCTCCTCATTACTCCAACCCAAGGTAAATGCTCCCTCCTATGAACACTAGTACTTGGCCTATTATTTAGACTGACTCTGTGTCTTAATTGTGTCCCGGTCTCTGCCAGGGTTTTGCATTGGTTTATTCTAAAGCTGCAGTATTTGAAGTGGACATGCCTTGTCTCTCTAGTTGTACTGGGAGCCCTCAAAAGTGGCATGGAGTGATACAGTTCTCTGAACGTTCCTCAACTGCGGACACAGAGCTGTTTTTTTTTTTTTTTTTCTTAAATATGAAACCAGCCAGGAACCTAGGAAGGTTTAAAAGAAAAAGAGATTTCCCTCTCCTTGAGACTCAACCAACGACTTCTGCTTGTGTCTGCCTCGTGCCCATAGATAAGACACCTGTTTCTCCCAGGACCCTTTGCCTGGACCATTCAACTGGAGATTTACCTGTGTCTGCCTTGAAGCTTCTCTGTACGTGTTTTCTGTTTAAAATTGAAGACAGTTCATTCTGCGATGCCACCTATCCCAGCCATCCTTAGCCAACCTCCACAATGGCTTTCTCACTGACAGCTCTGTGCTGCAAGCCTTTGAGTACCAAGAATAGAGGAGAGAAAACTAACAATACTCCGTGAGTAAGTATAGAGGAGAGCGAAGGACTGAGATACAGCATAAACAAAATCATACTCAGAAAGAAAATGTTCAAGAGTAAATGAAAAAACAGTGAACATATGTCAGAACTTGATAGTTAACAAAATTAACCACAGGAAAGGAACTCCAAAGTTTATAGGGTCAGAAGTGGCAGCCTCAAAAATGTGTTGCTTCTGGAACAGAATTAGATATATTAAGGAGGGTGTAACCACTGGAGATGAAACGGTACAAGGAAAGTAGAAAATAAGAGGGCAAAAGGCAAAAATAAGCCTCTTGCACAAATGAAAGAGAAATCTGATCGATAATCTACTTAAGGATGAGTTTCATCCAACCAACGATGACTGGAAAAATGCTGACAAAGCAATTAATGATAATTATTTCATGAATATTCATACTTTTATGGACATATTTATTATTCATTCATGAGTATTTCACATCTTCTAGCTAAGAGTAAAGCGATGATGGTTATGGGTAGAATGGACATGTATGTATGTATGTATGTATATTTATATATATATATACACACATATATGTTCATGTGTCTATGTGTATGTGTGTTTATTTTCATGTATGTGTATGTGTACTTATACACATGCACATATTTCCTAGTCTGTCTACAGAAAGGTACAAAAAGCAATGACACCCTAGTAGAAATGAGCACACCTTTTATTTAGATATCACTCTCTAACACCATTTTCCACTAAAAGGAACCAGGGCTCCTCAGAGAGGCTGTTCCAGTGCTGGGGAAGCCTGAGTACAAGAGAAGCATAAGGTTTAACTATCTTATTATGACAGAAAGTAAATAAATAGTCAAATAATATATATGTATGCATATAAATATATATATTTATATAATATATATAAATATATATATATATGGAGAGAAACAGAGAGCACAGTATGAAGCAAATGGTAAAATGTTAACATTAGATATCTCTGGATAAGAGGTATATAGGTATTCTTGTGCTAGTCTTATTCATGCAATTCTTTTGTAAGTTTGAAGTTATTTCCAAATAAAAGTTTATAAGTTTAAAAAGAAACAGGCCTTTTAAAGTTTACCAGGGACATCAACTCCTATTGGGAGGAGGGGTTAATATATATTTTTAAAAGCCTGAATAGGACGCGCAAACTACTATTTGACCTCTGACATCTGCACTGTAAATATTTGTAGGCCACCTGTGAAGAAATAGGAGAACAATATTAGACATTATATGCCATTTGAGGACTTGGCTGATTGTAGGGATTCTATGAATGATTGTAAGAAATACTAGTAATTAAGCATTCTGAAGATAAGTTCTTCATCAATGTGTGTTTTGCTATCCACTCCGTTCAATGCCAACAGCGAGAAACCTTGAGTCTGTGACGATGACAGGGAGGCAGCCAGAAAATGTCACTAACTTCTCTGACATTAGAACCCAGATTTGACAAAAAAAAAAAAAAAAAGTTTTGCTCAATATCTTAACCTGAGAGATGCATAAGAAATGTCTTCATGGATTTGAAATCCTTTTTTAAAAAAATCAGTTCCGTTAAGTCAGAACTCCGTTCATATTTGTGTGTCACTTCTATCAACTTTGTTTTTAATGTTCAACAGTATTTTCTTGCAAAATACTAAATACCTCAAAGATTCTTTATGAAACATTTTAAAACCACTCAGCACACCATGCAGTCTTGTTGTGGCTTTTGCAGTTTGGCATATACAAAAAGTTATTCACTCTCGAATCTGTATACAAAAATGTGTCTTATCCTCAGAACTGCAGGTATGCTCTGTCATATTAAAATGACTAGAATTAAGCATGAGCTGAATATGAGTTTTCCCTTGACAGCAATTTTACTTTATGATTAATCAACTTTTGTATATTATGGTGATTATAATTAGAATGGACAGGCATAGTGTCGCGTATACACATGGATCAAATCTAAGGACGCCTTTTATAATTCTCTTGAGTTGCTTTTTACGACTGCTTTGATGTTATTCAGTGGCTCCTCTTATCTGATATGCTTGAACTTCAAGGTAACGTTGCCTTATGTGGTTCAGTATATCTAATAATAAATCACTTTGGAGATGCCATAATTCTAAAGACTCTTGAAGCGATCAAAAATTTCTGCAGGGTAGTTTTAGGTTACTTTTTCTTTCTATTAAAGAGATATTATATGTTGCTTATTCCCGACCATTTAAAAGACAAATCTTGAAGAGCCTGGAAATGGCTACCATATCCAACCCTCACTTGCTACTGTCTCTTAGTTACTAGGGTTGAAACTAGTTATTGCTGAGTATCCAGTTCCTAGTTCAGATTTCGAATACAGTTGACCCCGAATAACGTGAGGATTAGCTGTGCAGTTGAAAATCCATGTATAACTTTTGACTCCCCCAAAACTTAAGTTGTCCCTCAGTGTCTGTAGGGGATTGGTTCCAGGACCCCCCACAGATACCAAAATCCACATATGCTCACATCTCTTATATAAAATGGAATAGATCAATGCATAGAGTCAGCACTCTGCCTCTGCAGACTCCCAACAGCGGATGAGAAAACAGGACAGGTATTTATTGAAAAATATCCACGTCAAGTGGACCTGCACAGTTCAAACCCATGCTGTTCAAGGATCAACTGCAAGTAAACAACTACTTGTAGTTTCTAAATAGTTAGCAATAAAGAAAAATAAATTTCTTGAGACTTGATAGAAATACTAGGGGCTAGGACATAGTATGTTCCTCGTAATTCGCAAAGCCTTCCGAGCTGTTTAAACTGCTGATCATCTTAAAGGAAAAAAAGCCATTAGAAAACTTGCCCGATGACATTTTAAAAAGTGACCTTTGACAGCAGTGCATGTTTTGAGGCTAAGATACATGCTCATTGACTATCAATAGTGAAGTGTATCTTCTGGACATGTATTAAAACCAGCTAGTAAGATCATCAAGACAGAAGTCTGGTGCCACTGATCTCACTTTGCCTTTAGACATATGCATTTCGAAACATGTCTAACTGTAGGGAGGCAATTTTCTATCCCAACACTTCTCAGACTGAGTTTACTAAAACACCTATTACATTGAACAAAAGCTCAGCATAAACTTCAGCATGAATAATACAATATCATTGTCATGCTGGGCAATACTGTTCACTTAATTACCTTATAGGAGAGTCCAAATTTGCATATCCTTTTGAATGTTAAAGACTCAGAGAATTACTGAGTTTAAAGAGAAACCTGTTCAACTCTGTTCAAATAAGGACAAACGTATGTGCTTATGTAAAGACATCTCTGGTACAAGTGCTAAACCACACGACCCCCACCCCTCCTACTTCAACACCATATTTGGTTAAATTAACATAAGGCTTAACGATCCCAAAATCTCCAGTGAAAGTCTGGTTCAGGTTGGAATAATTGAGGACCAAATCGTTCCTTACAGTGAACTGCTGCAAAATAAAAAAGCACCCCTCTTGTTTTGATTTCTGTAAGTGTGGCCATTAGAATGCGGCCCCGTCTTATACGTATCTTACTTCTGCCTTTGTCAGTTGGGGTGGCCATGAGAATGGAAGTCACAAACCTCCAATAAACAGGGACTGAAATTGACCAGCTCTTGTGCTCTGAAACCCGTTACCACATTTAAGACCGTTCCCAGGAACTGCTCCCAGCTAATGACTGATCACAGCCGGGATACTAAGGCAGGTTCCATGTTGGGAAACATGGGAAACAGGACTCTCTGATGACCCTGCCAAAACTACAGTAGATCACACAGCTGACTAGGGTACTTCTTTCCTTCCTTCTCTCCTATACTTGGTCAAATTTGCATTGTGGTCTCAAGGCTCTTCCAGCATTCTCTGAATTCCTCCCCGATTTTGTCTCACGGTTTCTCCCTAATAAAATCTCTGCATATTTAATCTCATTTTGGCATCTGCCTCTCAGAGAATCTGGACCAACAAAAGTAGTACCAGGTGTGGTTCCAGAAAACAGGCCATGAACTGGAGATTTAGCACTGGCTCACCCAATTGACTGGAAGATGAAAGGGACCCCATCTTTGTTGGTAAGAGGTGCAGATAGCCCCTGACAGAAGATGGTAGCACATTTGTTAAAGATTTCACTGATGGTGATCTTGGAAAATGTACTGTTGGAGGGGAATTCTGTGCCAGACACCATGATGCAGGCATTTGAAAATTATGGGCGCAGTACTACAGAGAAAGCCAAGTTGGCTGATGCCTTTGAAGTTGTACTGATGCCATGCAGAGAGACAATGAGAGCCCAAGGATCTATCAACAAGCACCTAATGGCTAAGTGGACTCCAGAGAGCCCGTGGGAGCCTACAAAGAGGTTATCCTCTCCTGCAGTGGAAGCACAGACAGTTGTGCAGCAAACTAAAGACCTATGTGTTTGTATTGCAGAGCTCCAAAGACATTTGAATGCTCAGTCAAGGCAGGTGGAGATGCAAAGGTCAGGGACCTGACAGGAGAACTCTGGAGTCCCAAAATATGGGATAAGGACATCTAGATGGCAACCTTTGAAGATGCTCACTCTGCAATATACCCTGGAGTCTCTGGGCTTGCACAGGTGACCCAAACTTCCTCAGCAGAAGCTGGCATTTCTCCCATCCTGGCAAATGCTAAAGAAGCCTCTCCCAACAAAGCAACAATTGGCTTCTGAGGAATTGCTCCCACCTCTGTTCCAGCTTGCCATGCCAACAGCTAGGATTAAATTCCAAGCAAAATCCTGCTGGGGTCCTGCTGGGCTCTATACTTGCAAAAATGCGAACAACTAGCCACAGGTACCAACGGGAGTCCAAGGCACACTCCCGGGATTGGACTTCGAATATACAGGATGAAGAGGTGAAAGTAAGACTGGCTGGCAGAAATTCATCAATTTGAGGGCCTGTTTCAGGATATAGGACCCAAGAGAATGGGGAAATCTTGCTGCTAGAATGGTCCTTAGAAATATGGGTTGGGGGTCGGGAGGCATGAAAGAGAAATGCCTAGCCTGCCCTGGAAGAGATAGAGAAAAAAGTAAAGACACTGAGGGACATGAGCATGCCACAGTGGATAGGCTAAGTAAGGCCAGACAACCCACCAGAGGATTATGTTTTAGAGATGGACCCAAAGAATGCATATCAAGGCCATCAGAATGCACACGTGAGAGGACAGCAGCATCCCTAAGACATTTCATGATAGTTGTGTTCTGCAGGCCCAGGTCCCAAACATGGGATGATAGGCCATGAAGTTGGGCTCATTAACATTCATGGGAATCATGATACCTGAAGTAATTGAGGCCACGTGGTGAGGTTGACTCCCAGAATTCATAAGGCCATAATTACAATAAGGACCAGCAAGTTCAGAAGTGTCGCCAAGGAGGATAGCCTGCAAGGGTGGGAGATAATAGCAAAATAGGCACCTTACAAAGTGCTTAAAGTGAATGAGGGTGATCACTCAAAAAAAGTGATGATCCTTTATTCAGCTCCCAGATAGAGACCAAGACGAAAGAGGTGCTCGAGTTCCTAGAAGAAAGGACCCTGAACCACCACGACAAGCTTATACTATGGCAATTTCCCAGTCTGTCCACAAGAAGACCTATGTATTAGGTGACTGTACGCTGGGGAAAGGTGGAATAACCAAACATTTTGACGAATAGTGGACAGAGGGTCTGAGTTTACATTGATCCCAGAGACACAAAATACCACCATGGCTCTTTATTAGAATACAGGTTTAAGGGGGGACAGGTGGAGCGATAGTTAAAGTCTAATTCTGTTCCATCTAAGTATTTGGGACCTGAGGAAATGACAAATGAGTGCGTCTGTGGAAGGAGAAGTGACCCAAGTTGTGGGGACAGAGATTCCTGGGCAGTAAGTAATGTCCTGATCATCTGGTTAGGTCACAGAAGAAAAACGGCTGAAAGATCAGAGACAAAGAGGTTTGGGATACAGACACAGGAATGGACATATGTGAGTGAGCAACAAGTGCGAAGATTTTTATATCACATGTTATTATGCATCAGAAAATATCCACTGTAGAGGAGACACTGAACAACAATCAATTGATAGCAGCCAGGGACACTAAAGCAAATCTGATGCTAGGATATGTAGGAGCCACGGGACCTCTGACATCGGACTCTGGCTTAAGGACAACCTGACAACCTTGCCAAACATTCTTTAGACTGCCCGGTCGTCAAGGATACTTGCACCCAACGTTCCTTCCCTCTCCTTTCCTCAGAGTCAGACTTGCATTGTGATGTGAAAGCTTCAGCCTCATCAGGCTCCCTTCATATTTTCTCTAGCAGCTGTTTCACCTAACAAAATGTTTGCCTGTTTAATCCTATCATGGTATCAGCTCTTGCAGGCTCCAGTCTAACACAGCTACCCTTTTATTTCATGCTTCTAGTCTCAATAACAAAAATATTTTTAATCTCTCCACCTATTAAATGCTTTTCCTTTATTATGCATGTTGATTTTCTCTGGTCCCTCTGCAATTCTGACAGAACAACTCAATATTGCCAGGTTTGGTTAAGCTCACTCCCAGCTTCCTGGGAAAAGAAAAGAACTCTAGTGAGAATTCCCCACTACAGCTGGATATCATTTCTACTCCTCTTGAAAAGAAACGCCATGAATCTTAAAAAAGATTTCTATTAATTCAGGAAATCTTCAAATGGTCTTGTATTGTTCTTGTTCTTCTCCCTCTCAACTCCTACTTCATCATATTTTTAACTTGTGCTTTCTAGCTGGCATCTTTAAGCTTTGCCTCCCTAGTGAAAACAATTGTATCAGAAACATTAAATCAGAATTTTTGAGCAGCACACCTAGTCTTACTATTTAAAAACAAATCAGCAAGATGGCAAAAAACAAACAAACAAACAAACAAACAAACAAAACAGTAAGAAAAAAATTGTTTTCACAATCCTTGCTCCGCCCCCAGCCCTTATTCTGTTCCTTCATTATCAATCTTGGTCACTGCTTTTTTTCTTGAAACAACATAATGTTCGTTGAGGTTAAAAGTAGGGTACATATTAAGGTAGACGGCAAAAGGTCTGAAAAAACGTGAGTAAAAGTTACCACATTTACTTCCATTTGGTAAGTAGTTCTGTTCTCTGTGAACTTTCAAGTGATCCTCTGTGAAAAGACAAACCTCAAATAAGCGCACTTAGTGCAAAGGAAGAAAACTCCATTGAAGCTGCTGAAAGCACTGCAGTCACCTGTTATCTTCAAAGTTAGCTACTAAAGCCAGTGAGAGGTCTATGGTGATCAGGCAGACCGTACACCTTACTGAGGAGGAACTCTTTCAACAGTCAGAGAACCTTTGAAGTGTTTCCTACTAAGATGGCAAAATGAAAACTCCTCAGTTCACCCAGCTTGTCTGTAAAATGCACTGGGCTGATTCACGTGGTGCTAAGAGTGCGCTCATTTTCATCAATGGTGACAATTAATTATGAGCAAAAGGTGTTAACTATGAGTCTGAAAGGCTATTCAGCATTTGATTTATTAAAAAGAAACTATTTTCCTAGAAGCTAAATTCTCTACAGTGTCCCGACTAAGTGAAAAAATATTTCAGGAGGACAAAAATGTATCATGACACTACTAGAGAAACTCAGGTCGAACACAGCTATCTTGGAGATAGGAGTCTTATACACGTGTACAAGTAGACTGCTTTCGGTAATCTTATATTGCCTTGAAATCATATTTTAGAGGCATGTTTAATCTGTGATCACACCAAGTCTACGAAATAATGACTTCTATTATGCGAAGCTCTGACCACATTTCGAAAACAACAAATAATTTAGTTCTACTTGCTCTTTTCTTAGGATATTAAAACAATGTCTCTTTGAAATTGAGTTAAATTCATTTGTTCAATATATATTTAGATGTGATAAGAGTGGCTCTGGTAGAGAAGGGAGATATAAAGCTTCCCACTTCTCAAGGAAGCTTTCAGATTGTTTATCTCAGATTACAATAGATCAGTACATTAGGACAATTCCTATTTCACTAGGAGGGGAAGAGAAAGACTGACCTGGTTTTGTTTAATCATGCTCTCTGAGCTTACCCAGCTTCTTGGTTGGCTGCCATTTTGCTGACGCAGTGAGTAAATGTGTTTCATTCCCATGTGCCTCTGAAATGTAAAGCCTGTCACCTACTAGATCCAGAAGGAAAAGTGAGTTTCTTGGTGGATTATGACTCTAGTTTTTTTTCTTTTCCATACCACTTTGGACTTCTCTGAAAATCTCGCCAGCTGAAGATAGATCCAAAGAGAAAAGACGAAAATTTAATAAAAGTCTGCAAGGGAATATTATCTGCAGTACCCTAGACACTGTGTGAGAATTCCTGCCTTTAATAAATAATAAGTAACATTATATGTAAGTAACCTAATAAGCAACAAATCTATAAACAGATTACAAACATAAGCTGGAGAAGGCAGGATCTATTTCAATTTAGTTTACTCCCTGGAGTCCAAAACTCTTTGTACAAACTTTATAAATATTTAAAACAACCATCATGTAAATATAATTAAAGAACACGAGATAGAGAATAGGAAAATTCCCCCTTTAATTTGTGAGGTGGTTTCTATTTCTCCGGTGTATTGACAGAGACAACTTAGAAAGGGTTTCTATTTGTTTATTCTGGGACTATTAGTGGTTGGCAATGAGTAGACCTTTCATTTTTATGTTGTTTTATTTTATTTTATTATTTGTTAATGAAAGGTAGGGTTATTTGGTATTCAGTGTGAAGTAGATCATAAAAATCCTGCCAACAATCTACCTTGACCTGCAGCTCTTTCCCCACATGTACATTCTGGATTCTCAGGATGGACCTTATCTCACCTCAGTCTCCTCCAGTCTTGTCGAAACTTTCCTCAACCATCAGCCTTCCTCTCCTTTGCAAAGCCTTCCCAGTTGGTAGCCACAACCAACAACAGCCTTCAACGTCCAAAACCCTCCCCCCACCCCTTGCACAAAACTCCACCCAACCATCTTCAGATGATTATCATTAAGCCTTAATAACCAGAACAGATTCGGTGACTTTTATTCGTCCTGTGCTTCCCAAATCTGTAATGACATGACTTGAATTTGTCAGAGGTTAATTTGATATCTGAGGCAAAAAGAATACTTTAACACAAGTTTAGAACATTATATATTTTGGCTGATATACTTTTAGATGCTTTTATAGCCATAGTGAATGAGTCTGTATTTTGCCACTTTCTGTTTTTCTACGTAGAAGTGTTAGTACTATTTGTTAGTACTATTGTATTTTCACTAGTAGGTTTTCAGAGGACAAGAAGTACAATTTGCATTCTTGGGGAAAGAAAATGAGGTTAACAGGGACACAGAGTATCTGTGAAAGTAAGTGACACATGATTATAGAATTTTTAAATTATAAAATAACTTGCTGAGTCATTCCTGCCTTTTTCAAAGAAAAATTTTAAAATCTTGAAAGGCCAGAATTCATGGCAATCCTAAGAACTGAATGATATGTAGTACTAGGGTATTTTTTTTTTAGTGCAGCATTTAAATGGTAATAATGCTGAGAAAAACAATTCTGCTAATTACTAAGTAATTTAAGTCACAGCGATTTTATTCCCTTGGATGTTAGAGATGTTTGCTCCATCAACATTAGTCTAACCCATGCTACCTGCCAGTCTCATCCTCTTCCAAAATCCACCCCCATGTCTCTTCCTAGCAATTCTTCACTCTAAAATATTGATCCTAAGGCATATATTTTCCCATTGTGGGCCTTCATGCATTTACTCTATAGGTATAGGATTTATTTTCCTATTTAATTACAACTCACCCACTATATTCACCTGGCCAAATCTCTCTCTCTCTCTCTCTCTTTCCTAATCTAAGTCTAATTTTCCATCTGACGTATTTTCCTATAATGCCAGCTGGAACTTATTTCTTCCCCCTGTACTTTTCCACAGGTCCTCTCTTTTAACTGTGTAACACGCTTTAACAGACTGATTGCATGTATGTTTTTCCACTGACAGGTATGCTTCTTGAGGCAAAAACTATAGATTATTCCTTTTACAGATGTTCTGTTTGTTTATGAGTTTTGTCTGTTACCATTTGGAATTGTTTTATTTAAAACTGAGAGAATTCAAAATTATTTACTAATTACTTTTAAAATAACAATATTAAAGTCATTATGTTAACATAATATATTTGTACCAAAAAAAAATATATTTCCAAAACGGAAGAAAATTTGTGAAAACAGTGGCATCACTTGTTATTTTGCAAACCTAGTTAATGTATGGCTTAACAGAAGAGAGTTGGATTTTCACATATGCTTCTGTATTCAATTTGTTACGATTTATTGGTTTGGTTGAAGCATATGAAGAAAAAGGGGCTTCACAAAGATATGTCATTGAAAAAGGGAGGAGTAAGTTAATATCTGTTTCAGAGAATTGTGGATATTTTCCTTTAATATTATGTTAAAACTTGACAGGTAACAGAAGTTTCTTGTAGGTTGGTTGAATGTGGGATCTAAAACCACATTAATAAACCTTTTTGTACTCTATTACATTAAAATCCATTGGTCTATCTTGCATTTTATGCATCTTTTATCCATGTATGATTTTGTTACATCGTGCACTGGTCATTTGCCATTTACTGAGTTATGAAGTTCTTCCAAAGTTGACGCCTTTCATTATAGTTGTGTTGGGGGTTCCTAAGACCACCTCAGGCTGAATTCACTAGAAGGAATTACACAGGGATGTGCTTAATTCTATTCACATCAACATGTGACAACACGTGCAAAGTACTGCCAACCAGAGAAGTTCACCTGAATCTTGATGGCCAGAGTTTTTATTGGGGATAATTTATATAGGCATACAATGTTCTCATAGCTGACTTGAGCTACTCAGTCTTCAGCTCCCAAGGGGTCAGACTGATACAGCATGATCCAAGAACTCAGGCACACAAAACACTTTTTAGGGATGATATTACCAGCATACCTACCATGAGCTAGTCAAAAGCCAGTGTTTTCTTTGGAATGTGCAGAATTGAACAACCTGCCTGCTGAAGAAACTCTTTACTGCACAATACTATAGTAAAAGAGCACATTTGTTAAATCACCACCAATCTCATCACAAAAATCTTCAAGTATTAGAAAATTTTTAAGCTCTTAATGATAGATACAAGTTTTCCAAAATTTCCTTTGAAAGCAAATATTATCGTTGCCAAGAAATACTGTTAATTATTTTCCTTGAAACAGCAGGCTCAGTCCCTTCACTTTTGAGAGACTATACATCGAATACCCAAGACTAGGTAACCAAAATGTGTCTATCAGTTATTCTTCAAGGAAAAAAAAAAGTGATATTCAATGAAAAACGTACCCAATTCAGCCTGCAAACCAAAAATCCCACAATCACTTTTTCTCTATATGACATCACACAAGTATTTTGGTTTATGTTAGAAGTACTTTATGTGTATTTCCTATTTTATCACATAAAATTTTAATGAGATATGTATTCTAGGGTTAAGATTTAGTGAAATTAATTAGTTTTGCTGCCTTATATTCTTAAGTGAAATCGGCTTTTTTTCCCTGTAAGTCCATGGCAGTGAAGAGCACAATAATTACTAGTATAGTGTCTGCTGCTGCCCTTACTCTTGTTAAGGCACCAGCAGTTTTACTCACCATTGATTTTGCATAATTAGTGCAATGTTAACACGGTAATAAAAAATTATCACCATTATTAAAATGGTTTTGACCTCATGGGCCTCCTGAAATTGTCTCAGGAACTTCCCCACCCAGGATTCTGTGGATCACATGTTGAGAATTACTGTTTTAGACTTAAGTCATTTCCCGCCCCTCCGAAAAAGTGTGTTGTACATGTAGCCTTAGAAACTGCTAGAGGTGAAGACATGCTTTTGATAGAACTTCGTTTAAACCCATAGATGAATGATGTTTACTTTTGATTTTACTAGAGGAAGTTTAGGTATTTTAAAGCATTGAACTGATAAAAAGTCCTGAAAGTCAAAGCCATAAAATATAAAACAATGAAAATAATATCTTTTGGGTGAAAAAAAAATTATATGCATGTGTTATACAAGCAGTATGTAAGAAACTAGGAGAGAACGTGAGCACTATAATAAATTTGAAAAATGACCACTCTTCCAGCATTAGCAAACGTTATATATTCTGAAATTAATTTATAACATAAACTATCATAGCTGTAAGAATTCCAAAACTATGATCAAACGACTGATTTTCACTCTTCGTTTTCCATAGTTGTTAAACTTTCATTTCTGATTCTTAGGAGTTAAAAATATTTCTCATATTTTCTTGCTTTTCCCTTCTGCTGTCTTTTTAGTGAGACGTAATTTGGATAGGAGCCATTTTTCTACCACACGCTAACTCCCTTCTCCTGGGAAAATGGGATTGTGTAAAGCTGGTTGCATAATGCTGTTGTTTTCATGAGCTGACTGTTTTCATGTGCTGTAGAAAACTTGAGGAATCCAGTCACACCCACTGTGTCCATATTGTTAGGAAATCCAAAGTAAATTATATAGGGTCATTAATCAAAAGTTAAGGAAAAGATTTATCTCTTTAGATTTCTTCCATTTATTTATTTATTTATTTATTTATTTATTTATTTATTTATTTATTTATTTATTTTTAGCTTCTATAATTGAAACCTAGAAGATTTTGCTCCGGAAGTGGTTAGCTACATTATTCATCTTACAGGCTGTGAAACTGAAAGTGATGTTGTTTTTTTGTGATGTATATCATACATACAATGGGGACTTAGCTCCAAGAACTTACAAAATAGTGGGTTACAATAAAAAGTACATAAACACCTAATGCAAAATAGAAAATGTGCCGTAAGAGAGGACCAGAAAGAGTTTAAAAGCCATAATAATCAGATATGGGTCATTAAGAAAGGTTCCTCAATGAAAGGAGCATTTGAGTTCGGACATAAAGAGAGCGAAATAATGGGGCAGGTAGATATGTGTTTGAAAGGGAAAGCAAATGAGAAAAATGGCCTAACATTAGAAGCAGAAGCAGAAATGTATTTTTAGAGACGAGTGAATAGTAAAATTTGCATAGAGTATGGAAACAATATATGTGCAAGAGAGTGGGAGAGAGAAAAGAAAAAGGGGAGGAGCCCAAGACAACACAGGACATGGATAACTAAAAAATGTAAATGCCTTTTACAACAAATACACACACACACACACACACACACACAACAGAGAGAGAGAGAGAGAGAGACAGAGAGAGAGAGAGAAAGAGAGAGAGAGAGAGACAGAGAGAGAGAGAGAGAGAGAGAGAGAGAGAGAGAGAGAGAGAGAGAGAGACCAACAAACAAAACAAAGAAATTTAGACTGAAAGTTGTCATGGTCAGGAATAAAAATGAGTTCATATTTGTATACATATTTACATCAATGTTTCTCAACAATACGCCTATTTAAGTCTACTCTTCAGATTCAAATAATTGATTATGTGAAATAAATATTAAAGATAACCTCATTGTTAACTGGATGAGCACAGGCTTTGGGATTGAAGACAGACTGACTGAGTCCTGAGTCTGCTTCCCTCCCATCATATTCACCTTCACCTTTCTCTCGATGACCTTTCTGTCTGGGACATTTCATTGTTCATGAACTGCAGACCCAATATCTACAGGGTGCCATCATTCTACAGTGTAGGGAACTCTTAGGTGCCTTGGGTTGGGTTAGCTTGGATATAAATGGAGTATTTGAAATTCCATACTGTGCTTTTTCAATTGAGTTTGTACACTCGAGTTCAAGTTTCTCAGGAGATTGCAAGCAGTATGAGCCAATAATAATTAATCCAGCAAAGACCCTTGGTTGGTTCTAAGAGGGAACTCCAGCCACATAGTCACATGTAGGGAGAAGGAATGACAGCCAATGACAACACCAGATAATGTGCCTGTGAATCTTAAACGAATAGACCATGCAGTATTTGGTGGGGTATTTGTAAAAATCCTTAAAGTGTAAAGGGAACTGATTGAATTCTGTGCAGGCTGCCTGCTCAGGTTATATGGCTGATTCCTATGGCAATGTTTTCTGAGACACCCACAGCTTTGATAAAGGGCTCTTATATTTCTCTTTGTTAGTGTTCTTTGACTTTGTTCTGAACTAATTGTGTCATATTTATTGTAGACAGTTTACAACATATTTTATTTTCATTAAACCTTTAATAAGTACTTATTTACCCAATGCTACCATCTCCTAGAGCTAAAAACAGTATCACCAATATTATTAAAACAAGTTCTAGTTTTGCTTTTAGAATTGGGTCCCAGAAAAGAAAATTTATCAATCATTTAATTTGATATTTCATGTAATTGATTTTTAAGTTGGAACAAGTTCAGTTTATCTAGAGTTAAAATAACTGATTTACTGAAAAACTGATTAACTAGAGTTAGAGAAATATATATCATTGTGACATCTAAATAGAGTTTGTTTGGTAATGATAACAAACCAAACTTTAAAACACTAAACATGTTTAATTAATATAAAGTAATTTTTGCAGGACTGTATTTGAACAGGCAATACAGTATCAGCAATTATCTATAGTTACGCAACTCCAATGATAGAATAATAGAGGTTACAATGTCACTAAGCACAATAAGGTTAATTACTCCTCCATTATTCTGATGGGCATGTAATTAACAACTTAAAAAATTTTCATAGGACTATAACAGCTACAGTTTCAGTAAAGACGATGTAAGCAGCTGGATTAATTGTAGTATAGTTAAAACTGACCTTTTGCATTGCAATTTGAAATCCCATACTAGCACTTTTTCAACCAAGATCTATTTTTTTGCCTTTTTAAGCCCTGGCAAAATCCCCATTACTACAATATCTACAGTATGCCTATGGACCTCATGTTTTGCCTTAGAAATCTTGTCATGATACTCAAGATGACATCTACTTTCCTGCGGTTAAATAATCCGATTTCCCTATGCCCTGATTTCACCTTTATAGAAACAGGCCTCTGAAAAGGTCCTCACTTAATCAGGTATCTACTTCTAGTCCAATCAGATGTGGCTGGGGCCAGAGTCTTGGGGTATACTCATATGTATGGTACTCCTGATGGGGGATAGTTGTCAGAGTGAAATGTAGGGGTGAGGCAGGCAGCACAGTCAATTAGCATCACTGAGCTGATTAAAGTATAATTGAAAGGCTGCTTCAATAACCATGGTTTACACTGTTTCTAAGGACAGTACCTAACAAATAACGTTTAATATATATTAGGTGAACTAAATTAAACATTTAAAAAATACTAATTTTCTTTAGACTGTGAATTCATCCAGGTCATTAAACATAATGTGTGTGTAACATAGTAATAATATATCTACCACATAAACCATACATATTTGTGTCTGTTCATTATTACTATATCTCAGTTTATTAAACAGATGTTTGTTTTATTATTACATGAATGCTACTATAACTTTTAAAGTCACTTGTAAACTGCTAGAGAAAGAGCATCATTTTACTGATTTAGCATATTAATCGCACATTAATTGGTTCTCTTTAGTTTTTGTTTCAAGTCATATTTCAACAAACTTTTAATAATGTTACATATGTCCTATTCGTCATCTTTTCTTCCCTAACATCCTGGTTTTCTCCCTAAAAGAACTAACCCTTACTTCTCAATGTACTTTTAACATATGAGTTAAAGATGAAAAATAACTCTACTTTATCAATATTTGCTATCTATATACTTCTTTAAAAGTTAAAGTCCAATTGAAGTAGAGGCACGTGAATGTTTAATAAATGATCTCTAAGATAACTTTTGCTGAAAGATTTTTTTATTCTAGATCAACACCCTGTCATCTTGCTACATATTTAATTACTTCTTAGATAAACAAGTCAAGACAATATATTTTCTTTACTGTTGATTAGCTAAATATGTCATATTAATTTTCGTTTAAGTATTAAATTTAGTGTCTGCTATTTGTATATTTTTCTTTCTTTTCTTTTTTACTTTTACCAATAAGTGATTAGGAAAAGACTGTTCTTAATTCTTTTTCTTCATGGAGACAGACCAAATGTGATATTTTCGAGTGAGTTTCAGGGAATATGTACATTGTTTTGTACATATGTTCAGGAATTGCCTGGGATGTATTTGAAGATGTTTAACTTCCAAAGACTCCCATTAGAAAGAGGTAGATGCCTGATCAATGCACTGTACACCTGAAGCTGAAGCTGAACAATAATGAATGTCAACTATAATTATATATACATATGTGTGTGTGTATATATATGTATATATATACACATATACATATACGTGTATATGTATATGTGTATATATATATATACATATATATATATATGTATATATATATATATATTTACAAGAAGCGGAGTACAGCATTAGGAATAGAGACAGTGGAAATGTAATGAATGTAACGGCTGTGTGCAATGTCAGAGGGGTAGTGGATGGGGTTAGGGGGCTGTCACTGTGTGAGGAATAAAAATGATAAATGTCTAACTATTACATTGTTTTGTGCACCTGAAACTAATAAAAAAGTTAAAGAAAAGAAAGATATAGAAGGAAATTTAATGTGTATTTATATAGGCTTGAAATAATTTTGTAGAAATAAAAATATTTTAGTCTGTAATCTCTTGCTGTTTATTCCATAGTTATCCTCTAATTTAACATATAGGATTTATAACTTTTCTATGTGTCCTTAAATGTTAATAGGATTTTCTGTGGAGTACTTCATCCTTCAAATATTCAGCTAACTTCCTCAGAATATGTAGGCACATTTTATCTCTGTGCCAAAATCAGATTTGAAAAATGTTATTTCTACAAACTTACAATATATTAGGGACTATAAAAAGAAAATGCTTTAAAATGCAGGTTTGGCCCTTTTATTAACCTTTTTGTTTATTGACAACTTGAGTGTTCACGAAACATTTCTATAAAAGGCACCACATGCAAATGGAAAGAAACAGTAGCCACCAATAGTGAACCCTTCCTGTGTGGTATCAAGATGTGTTAAAGCCTATACACAATACAAAGAAACTGGCATTATAGAAGTTTTTGCTACATTAATTTTGTTAATATATTTATATGTCAATATGTTACTTCTGGCCCATAATCAAGAGAGTTTTTAACTATTTATCCTCTTTAGTTCTTTTTTTAAAAAATAACCATCAATGTTTTCATATTTCCTACCGTTTTTTTTGTTTGTTTGTTTTTTCTGGGAGCTTTGTCTGGTTGATACCAAATAGTCAATAAATTTAAGGGATTAGGATCAACATATTCAGCATCATTTTTATCGGGTGCATAGAAAATGAGTTAACTCATCGATATTGGTATTTGATAAGAGAATGTATAATGATCCAGGGATCAAGAAACAAACGCTAGAGCCCAATTCTACTCTTTAATTGCAACAATGGCAGATTCTCTCAACAGTATTATTAAGAGCAGACTCTAAGAACTATAACTAATACACTAACTCCATATAAGCCAAAGATCTATAAGGTCATTGGGAGACTCGGAGAGAGAATATTTGCCCATCAGGAAATTCCAAAGAAGAAACGTGAGCCAGAGACGCATAGACATAAGTGTATGAAGTGAATGAGACACCAAAGTCACCATATGTCAGTGGTCAGATGTGCTAAAATCTTAGCAGCAAGATAAATACAAACACACATCCAAGGAACCTGAGATGGGCCTAATAATAAGTCATTAAAAATTTGATAAATCTGACTACGTAAAAACCAATGTTTGAAGTTAAAATAACACTATAAAAAAAAAACTAAGAATCAGAGACAAATCCAATAAAATACTTGTAACTTATTTGTCAAAGTATTATTGTCCTAAATTTGCTGTGCAAATCAATAAGAAAAAGATGAACATCAGAGTAGTAGAACAGTCAAGGTATAAGGAAATTCATCCAAAAAAAAAAAAAAAGGAAAAATAAATTTACACGGCAAATCAATCCATGAAAACTTTCAACCTCAATAGCCAAAGCAATTGATGTCTAGGAGATACTTAGTCAGTCTCTAGAAACAGAAAACAGTCATTGCCCTTCCCTCACACTCTGTTAAATATATCTAGTGTCTAATGCAGGACATTTAAAAGAGGTTGGCAAACTACTGTCAATCTGACCTGCTATCTGTTTTTGCAGATAAATTTTTACTGCAACACAGCCACACATATTCACTTACGTGTTGTCTCTGGCTGCTTTTACAAACAATGACAGAGCTAAATAGTTAACAGAGACCATAGGGTCCTCAAGCCTAATATATACTGGTTAGTTCTTGATGAAGTTTGCTAAACTCTGGTTTAAAGCATGACTCTCAGCCAATTGCCAACATCACAGATGATTCCCAAAATAACTATGCTAATATAGAGATACCATTACAGAGAAATTCTTGTTGAGCTGCAGAAATATGAGGATAATACTGATGAATGTTCATAATGATGACTCTATTAATACATTTTGTGGGAATATTTTAGATTTTCTTTTACTAACCAAAATAGGTACCATAAACAAGTTAGCAGCGATGATTATTTCTAAAAAAAATACTCCCATTTCCCCATGATTCTCATGATAACATTGGTGATGAGTTTGTAGATTATGTCTACAATGTAGGATCCATATGTAGGATCCATAAATCTGTGATTTCTCAATCTGGAGCCCACTATTGCTACAGCCATTGTTTCTGAGTCAGAGATGAAGAGAGGGAGGGAGAGAAGATGAGGGAAGGAAGGAGGGGGAGAGAGAGAGAGAGAAGAGAATGGGAATATTTCTCAAGACATTGTTTATTTTAGATGGTCAAAAGAACTTGATATCATTAACTTCTTTCTGTGACCATGTCATTGCTGTCTAAGTACAATGTTAGATACCATGCTTTGCTCGCTACAGTCCTCCTGAAACTTCACATAAGGATATTGAGGAAGTTCACACAGAACTGGGGATATATTTGTGGTGGATTTATTTGCTCAAAGAAAATGGATGAGATCCAATGATCACAAAATTTAAAATGCACGGTTTTCAAATTTCAACCTTAAACCATGTAGGTAGTTTGGGATTTTAATAACAACATGGTGACTGCAAGGAACACGGCCAGGCCATGATGGCATCGATATGCACAAAGGATATGATTTTATTACAGCAGGAACTTGAGTACTTGGATTTGGTATTTCTTGAGACGGTCTGTCATAAGCATCTGTCAAGTTGGGTATGTGTTGCTAGACATAAAGTATTGGTAAAATCCTGTGAATTAGAATAAAAGTCATAAAAGGAATGTAAACAATATCCTTATGGAAAAGGTTGTTGTTTTCTTTTTCTAAAACTTTAAATATGAGCTACAATTTCTTGCAACAGGTTAACAGAAACCTTCAAAGCTAATCTCACATAGGAGTTGTTTAGTCAATGAGTCAATATTGAGGCTCAGTCAGTTATCTGTGTTTGTGTGGTCAGTAAAGGAATCACAACATTCATGTCATATAAGTCATTGGAGCTAACCGGGAAAGGAACTAATGCATTACATTTCCTTCTAGACTGATTTTTAAAGCATATATGCACTGAGCGTTGTGATGGTATAACTCCTACTCTATGAATCTTTTCTAAAGAAATAGATGTCGCAAACATTACGTTTTCCCTTCGGAACTTTGGGTAAATGCCTTAACTACTAAATTAAAGGTTCTTCTCACTACTGCAATGACTAGTAAACTACATGGCAAGACACATTGCATATTGCCAATTCAGTGCTTTGTAAAAAGAAAAATTGGTAGACTGCCAGCTTAATATTTTTTCCAACAAAAGTGAAGTGGATTTTCCAGGTGTCCAGGTACCTACTGTTTTTGAAATGTGTTATAAAAATTAGTTCATTCCTTTTTGCAAACAAGACAGTAATGTTGTTGATACATGTAAAAAAAGACAAAGCTTATCCATTGCCTGGCTTATAGGACAGACGCATTCTAAATTTGCATGGTACATTTATATAAGGAACTGATAACTATGGTAATAGCCAGAGGCACCTTATATGCCTTTATGTAGAAAACTTGAATTTGCATAAAGTATATATTTTTTTTTGGATTGATTTTAGTTTTCTAAAACATCTTTTGTTGAGAAAATATGCTTTATTAATATATTGGAGACACTGTTGTGACAATAAATGAATGCTAGATTTATTTCTTTTTAATCTACATTTTATTACTAATAGTGATTTGATAAAAGACTCTCCCTTAATAGATGAAAGATGAGACAATGGCCAAGTAAAAACAGAGTTAGAGAAAATGAAATTTTGGAATTTATCTTGTGCTCAACTAGCACAGTTTCAACAAGTGCTTATAAACAGGGCTGGAGATCCTTGTTCATTAAAAAAATACATATTTGTGTGACATAAGGAATCATTTACCGTTGCACATTTTAAAAAGTCCACAAACATTTACATTTGAGTTATAACTTGCTGAAGGCTACTCTTAAGAAAATAATTTCAGCCTCATTAATAAAATCTATGGTAGAAGTTTACTGAGCAGGTAGACATTTTAAAAGTATCATGTTTATCGGTATAATGTTATGAAATGAAAATAAAATATTTTTTCTCATCAATTCTGTAGTTATGTTTTATATAGGAATTATACAAGGATTTATGCTAGTAATTTTTGAGAATTAAAGAATTGTAATTTGCCATACCATTAAAAACCATGATTTTAGAAATAAACTAAAACTGGAGCTGAATCTCATAAATCATTCTCTACATGGCAGAGGTAGGATGCAAGTGGAAGAGAAATTTTGCCTGAGGTAGGATGATGGTGATTATTTTGCATGTATTTATTTTTGTGGGCTTTTTGCTATCAGCATATCACTATTTATTTTGCCATTTATCACAATCAACAAAACATTCAAGCCACCACATTTCTAATAACTAGCTGGATGGTTAGAAATCACAAAATGATCCAGCTAACTTGACTACTAAACAAAATAGCAAGTAGCAAAATTCCTGGATTTTTAAAAACAAAAAGTATGACTATTTCATGATGGTAGTGGTATAGAAGATATTAGGTAATGCTAAGGTGTGTAACATGAATAAACCTCGGTGATGCTTTTGAGTTGATACATATTTGCTTTAAATTCCTGATCAATCTGCCAAGTTGCTGAGAATACTAGAAAATAGAGCATTACAGGGAGAGAGCAAATTCTGTCAATACTCTGAAATTTTCATTTGAGCCGTGTATGTAAAACTTTTCCTCCAGTTGTGGGGCTGTGAAATTGATTGGATTTATACCTCCTTTTCCTTTCCTTCCCACCTCTTTGGTGATAGTGCTAATGGACTATCAGATGACTGGAAGTGAACAGTCAAATCCTGGCAGCAGGAATATGAAGGAGAATTGAGAGGGTACAGCGTTAAGCCTATTAAGTTATCTCTGTTCTTTTTAACTAATTGAGAAGCTAGTGGAATGAGCTTTTGCTTGACTGGGACAGCGTCAATTTTTATCATTGGGATGGTATGTCTCATATATCTGGCACACGAAAAAATACCAGTGTAACAGAGGCAATTTTGTTGACACTTTACCTGTTTAAACATAACCCATTAATCTCAGCATTTACCTGAAGAGGATGTGTAACAGGGAAAAGTCATTGATTGGTTCCAGAAATCTTCATTAACGAACAGTCAACACACTCAGTTCTGGTGTCAAAAGTAGAATTTCTTTAAGCACACATTTCATTCCTTGGCAGGCAGATGCCAAGTCTACATTTGATTCCTATAACTGGAAAAATAATGTGGAAAAATACTGCTTTCATTTGTGTTGATCAACTATCACTAATTTTTGCCAAAGTACAATCTTATCCAAAAAGGGAAATTAAAGGACATTAAGTGACATGTTATATACTAGAGTTTAATTTTAAATAAAAAGAGCTTCACCAATAGGGTGAACTGTTAAAGAGGGTTTTTAGAACAATACTCCAAAAGCCATCAAAGAGGTATATGGAACTAATTTGATCAGTCCGAGTAAGTTCTTCCAATGCAGGCTGATGAACTAGCACACAGAATATTGGGTAGGGGGTTGCTGACATCTGAGTGGCATAAAGCCTCAGGTTTATAATATATAAGAGTTGAAGAATGTTTAGCCTAAAGAATTTAAGAATAACATCAATTTAATTATTAGACTTTTATCTGGGTGCAGGGTTAACAATGCGATTATTGATAAAATAAAAGTGAGTCATAATTCTTTCTGAGGAACTGCTTTCCCAGAATTGTTCAGGACCCTGGAATGACCTTGAACAATTATCTAGGTATTACTGTTTCCACATCTGGCATGTTTTTTGGGGGTCACTTCTTGTCTTGACCTTTCCATTCTCCATTTAACTAAGATATTACTGCTTACCCCTACTGATTCCTTATTCTTTATGATTTAACTTATTCAATTCTTTTTCTCTGGTCCCAATATCTGCCCACTAACATTATCTTGTCCAATGTTAACTTCTTCGTTGTTGTTTTCACCATTCCACAAGCAGTCGTACCCCACAGACTGGTATGCATATTTAGAATCAATGGCTATATGGTCATCTATCCATCTAGCCAACTCTAAGTAGTTTATTGAAGTCTGTCTTCGAAGTTGAGCTGTCACTGGCCACTGCTTCTTGCAACTCAGTGTGGTAAACCTCTTCCTGTCCAGTTTCGTTTGTATTCTTGCTCATGTCAATTTTCTGCATGGTGGACAGTTACTGCATTTGTGACCATATGGGAACATGAACATTAGAGATGCTAGAAGGTTCTCAATGACTACATTATCTAAGTTAAGATTGGTGGGGTTCAGTTTGGAAAATCAAATAGTAGCTTGGCAGCTTCAGTCTAGCAAGGGTAGATATGGGAAAGATTAGCAACTGAGAATGGACCTGGCCATCATACACGACTGGACAGTTAGAAAGACTGTGGTCATTATCACCTCAAATAGCCAGGGCACGATGAATCATGGAAACATATCTGGGTTAAGCAAAACTGAACTCCTTGATAAACTAGGATATCAAGCTTCAGATCCAGAAGAAATATTCAAGAAGCAATGTTGGTAATCCCAAGGATACATCTAAGATAGTTGTTCTAAAAATGCTCTTGCCTAGTTGGGGAAAAATCTAACTATCTTATTATCATTAAAGGTGTATATGTAAAAAAAAAGTTTTCATCTGGGTTTAGCTTCATGTTCAGAGGACTCCATTGTCCCATTGGAATGCTGGATCATAAATTACACATTCCATCCTGATTTAATAATAAAATATTCCCCAAATTGTAAAGGACTTCATACTCAGTGACCTAGTCAGGTTCTGAGTTGAGACTGTAGGACCATTTACAGGTAATTTTTTCCATGCTTTTTCTAGAGTACTCAGGCAAAGTTTTAATTACAATATCATTCCCATCAGCATGATAGCATCAGGAAAAATGAAGTACACAGCTTATTGAGTAATCTTGATTGGCTAACCCTAACGACATAGTAGTAAATATTTTACTACATTACCTTTTATATTCAGCAGAATTACATTTACATGGATGGAAGGGAAAAGAAAGAAAGTGTTCTCTCCTTCATCTGGGACTTATAATGGGCCAAAAACTTTCCTGGGACTCAAACTTTAACATAAGCATAATAACAATTATTCTTATATAGATTTCTTCCTCTTATTTTACCCAATTTCATTAGTTTAGAGCAATTGGCCTTGAATTAATTGTAAATAAAATGATTTTTTAAAATATATTTAAATAATATGAAAGGGGCCCTTTCTGGCACTGTGACCCAACAGTGCTGTGGGCAGAATCACAAGATTTATAACAGAATATTCAGATGTTTTTTCCCACTCAGAGCCTGCTCTGAAGATTCTTGAGAGTAGCAGTGACTTCAAGCAACATTATTTATTATTAGAAATATGCCCTCCGAGCTCTCATAAATAAAGTCAGAGAGATCAAAATATTCTTCATAGCAGGAATAATTTCAAAACAGAAATATTAGGAATAGTAGACCTTCGGGTGTACCAGTAGTTATTGTCTGGGAGCAGAAGAAAATTTCTGATTACACGGTTTACCACGTGACCGCACATTAGCTGAAATGCTATATTCTATCTAACACTACCCCATAGCTGGAAGTAAAGTGTTAATGGGTTACACCTCGATGAATATAAAGAACATCCACATGGCATTTTAAAGTCTATTTTTAAAGTGTACACTCTTACCTCTATCAAGCAATGTCGTAGCCAAATATTAAGCAGCCTGTAACACTGGACATTTTCTTTCTATTCAGATTTACATTTTCAAAGGTTAACAGCTTAGTTAAATTTACCATCCCAACAAAGTCCTTACTAAGTCTAAAGAATTGCTTGAAGCTCAGAATGCTTAGTTATGAGAATAAAATTCTCTGTAGAACAGAAATTGAATGTCAAGAGTTCTTTTCCAACAAGAGACTTTCAGAAAAACTTAAGACTGAAATTTATGTGGGGGGATTTATGTGGAAATCTTAATTATTTGAACTCAGAATTATGAAATTTGCAGATTTGTTCTTATAAATGCCTAGCACAATGTACTCTGATATATGAATGTAAGTGTAAAAAATTAAGTAATTTCTCACACTCGTGAAATTAGGAATTCACAGATCACCAAATTCAATTTCTCTCTTGATTCAAAAATGCCTGCTGCCTTTGGGAAACAGAGGCATTTGACCTCTTTTTGGCCACAGCTCGCGCTTTCTACTTTGAAACATTTCCAATGGGTTTAAAGTTGTTTCTCACACTACTCCAGAGCCTATCCTCTCTCCTCCTGCCCGTGGGAGTAAGACAGCACTGGTCTTTTCTCTCTTCCGTATGACAACAGCTTAAATATTTAAGGCAACTCTCTTATTGTTCACAAGTTAATTTCACACATCCCATAAGTTATAGAGCCTCCTGATCACTCTGCTGGTCAGTACTGGGACACATACCATCAAGTTTTCATCTGAATTCTTACGGAGGCAAGTCTTCATTACTTTCCATTTGAGAAGTCATTATTTGAATGTGAACATTAGTCATCCTAGGAATGAAATAAAGATAGTACATGGCAGAGGGTGACAGGTCACCAAAGGCAGCACACAAAATTACCAAAGTGCTGTACGTGTAATTGAAACAAAGGATGTTACACCTGTTTGCTTGTCTGTGTATCAAACCCACTATTTTGTGGACAATGATTATTCGGAGTAGGCTAAGTAAAAGAAGAATCGATTTAAAGTTAGTTAAAACAGAAATACTAAGTAAATAAAGAGCCCTAATAAAAAACAAATGACTGGAATGTATTTTGTGGTCAGGTCTCTTGAGATTAGTGTTTACTGCAAAATATACCTAATCACCCATCCTAAGAATGTACACATCCAAATTTTATAATCATGTGTTCCATATCGCCGTTAAGTCGATTGGAGAATGTTGGAGAATGTTGTCTATAGGGAAAATTGGAGAATGTTGTCTATAGGGAAAAAAAAAACGAAGCTACCAATTATTAGTGCATATTTTTCATCAGATAAAGTCTCACTCTTCATGAATCAACTATGGCAAAGCCTGTACAGTCTACCCAGGGCAGACTTCCTAATTCCATCTCTGTGTTTCCAAAGCTGTATTCATTTCCCGTTCTCAGAGTTTTAGAATCCTGTCTATTTTGCTGGAGTTCAAAGAGTATATGACTAGGTATACATAGTATCTGTGGCATAGTGCTATTATCTTTTAATTAAACAAAAGATAGTAGTTGAAAATTTGTTATTACACAATTGATTTCTTTATACAAAGGAGATAGATAAAGGTGAAGCTAGAAGTATCAAAAGACATGGAAAGGTGATCTGTGTTTGATGAAACAAATATGGAGCAAAGTGAAAAGAGAAAGCTTAGAGCAAGGCAGACATGGATTTGAAGCACAGCTCTTCCATTTACTAGCTAAGTGAACAGAAGCAAATCATTTGTCATTCCTGAGTCTCAAATTTCTTGTCTGTAAAATAAGAACCTGTGTGTAAAGTGCCAGGGATAAAGTAAATCCATACAGTAACAATCATCAACAGTGTTGTGTTATTCTTATTTCATAATTCAGGGAAAAAAACAAAAAACAAAAAAGGACTGATGCCAGGTTTTGAGAATACTCTTTAATATGACTCATAAGAAGCATTATTGTATATACCAGTATTTCCTCTTAAGTAAAGAATCAAACAGACAGTAACACAGTATCAGTAGAATTCACTATATAATGAAGCTTATGAATGGTCCAAAAGTTACAAATAATTAAACAGAACACAATTGAGTTTTCTATTTAATAGTTTCCCAGGTTACAAACAATTTTAATTTGGATTCTCGTCAGTTTATTGATATGTTATTTTTTTAAAAATTTTTATCTGAAAAGTATTATTGTTTAATCAGAAAAAAAATACCAATCTTTAAAAAGTTAATACCCTGGTAAAATCTTATTCCAATTAAAATGTGATTAGTTAATTAGAACTTCTTTAATACTAACTGATGGGAATTCATAGTTACAAAGTCCTTATATGAGATTATAAGGTACAATATACCTAAAGTAATCTTTCTGAATCAAATTGGACTAGTTTTATTTTTCCCAAATTAAATCCAAATCTCCTTAGGGCATTTAATATGTCTGAATGGAAATTGGTTGGCTTTTTATTTTAATAATTTTCAGCACTAGTGTTTACCTACATGCAATTTCAGAAATTTAAAGTCAATGAAATCATTTATAGTCAAATACATTTAGAGAAGGCAAATATGCAGCAATGAAATTTTAATTTGTGTTCCTTGTAGGCTAATGCATAAGGGAGATTTGAAAAGAGAATGATGGGGAGTAAAATGTTATATTTTTCTTAATATACAAGCAGAACTGGATTTTTTTTTATGTTTCTTTCTAATTAGATATCGTCACTATGGTAGACAATTTAAATTTAGAATGTGTCTCTCTGCAGAGTAGGAGTGCGAAATGTATGAGCAATTTCAGGGGCATGTGATATAATTAGAAAATCCTTGGTGAATCGTTGACACCAGGAAAGGCATTAAAAACCCAGTCATGGCCCTTTTAAAAAAATCAAATTCCTGTTTCCATTAAATGGAAACCCTGAGAAAATTAGTGAACTTAGTCACAAAGGTAAAATAAGGAGGTTGAAGTGATCTGACGTGGTCAATATCGTACAACCCCATGTGCTCAGCTATTTATTTGTTTTTGGAACAGTGACCCTGGCGGCAGGAAACTGAAAGCAATATATGCCTCCATATATTGTTCCTGACCTGATGGCAGTTGCACAACCAGAGGCCATGATTAAGGATGGATTACCACTCAGTCAATGCAGGTGGGTTACATTGCTACTGGATTTAAAGAACCTAACCACGTGAACACAGACTGTGAAGCCAAGTCAGACTGTCCTGCTCCTCTCCTTAAAATCCTTCAGTGGTTTTCCATCTCACTCAAAATATAAGCCCACATCCTTCCAACAATCCATGAGGTTACGATGGGTCTCCCCCTTGCCTCTCTGACGTCATCCCCTTCTACTCCTCCCCATGCTCATTCTGCTCCAGTCTCCCTGACTTTATTCTGAAAACCCACCAGACAACTCATGCATTAGAACCTTTACAGGTGTTCTTCCTTTCGCCCAAGTGTCATAAGCAGCCCCCACTACATGCACACGCATGAACTCAGTGCCATTAATTTTCTTGGGTGACATTGCATGCACACGTCATCCTATCCTATCCTTCCATGAGAAAAGTGTGTTTTCTATTCCATGTTCTCTAATATAGATAGATAGCCACTGCACATTTAGCAAACCGTGTCAAAATCGTGCCATAAGCTAGGAGGAGATACAATGAGTAAAGTTATACCAAAGATCTTTGGCTGTCTTACTCCAATGATAGTTCCTATGGTGTTGCAGCTCCCAATAGATATTCAAGGAAGGAGGATTCCTCATCCAGATCTCTTACAAGAATGTTAAACTAGCCTAGTTTTCTTATGTTCTCCCCTTCTCTTTGTCCTCACTATTAGGATCTAGGGAAATGCCTTTTAAATTAAACAATAAATCAAATTGTAGTCAAATATGTCCCTTTCTATTTGGTTTCTTTGCTTTTACCTTCACGATTGGGTACCTCAGAGGAGCCCAGAGGTTATAATGTGAAGAGAGCTGACCAACTCAATGATCCTAATGCACAGTTAAGGTGGTCTGCCTTCTAAGGCCATTTTGGGTTCCTGGGAGAGTGTAGGAAATTATTCCAGGGAGACTTGATTGCTTAAAAGTGATGTCATAAAAATTTAGATGGAAGTCATTTTGATCTTTTTTTTTTTTTTAATTTTTTTTTTTTATTTTACTTCATTTCAACCTGCTGGATCTCCTAGTTAGTCTCTTTTCCCTGATTGGGATGCTTTAATGGAGTTTCCCCAAATTATTGCACTTCAATTTCAAAATGTGATTTCCCTTTTCAATTTACCTGGATGAGAGTTTGAACTACTTGACATCATCAGTCACTGTTCTATTCTTATTTCTTCTGTAGTTTCTTTACTAGTAAGTCTTGCTTCAGCATAGTCAAATTGGCCCAAAGGGATTTCACACACACATATGACCTGGATAGAAATGCCCTAAATTGGTTTGGAACTGGGCGCGCCATAACATGGGAACAAGGCCTTGTGGCAGTTGAAAAGCCATTTAATGGGACCTAAATGGCAGCTCTAGAGATTTGGTAGACTTGAAAATTTCTGGCGCACAATGACAAAGACTCCTACCCTGGAACACTGCAGAATGTATACTTATAAAGTAAGGTGCTTTATGTTCTAACATACCTGAGGGGCTTTTTATTTTATTTTTACCATTTATAGGCCTTTGAGGAAACTCACTTTGAATAATTTTAGGGCAATTGAGAGATGTTTCACACAGGCCTCTAAACTTTAAAATGAAATAATTGAAAGGAGTATCAGAAATTCACATAAAAGAGACCCACAGTCTTCTAAAAGATAGAATAAGGCATTTTCCCCCCAAATGACTATGATATGAGAGGTCAAAGATCAATTCAAAAGGCAGCTTTTAGGCAAAAGAAACAGAGGAAGGAAGGAAGAAAGAAAGGAAAGAAGGAAGAAAGGAAGGAAAGGAAGAAAGGATAAGAAGAAGGTAGAAAAGAAGGCCTAAAACTTTTCTGAGCGTATTTTATTATGGAAAAGTTTTAATTTCATTTAAAATTTTTTTCCTCATGTTTCTTTTCTTCATTATAGTTTGCATAAGAAGAGTATGAAATTATCAAGTACTAATATGGTACTTAACGCTCAGTTTTCCTTTGTCTTTATTTTGTTATTTTTATATCTGTTTTGGCCCCCACTCCGCCCCGGTTTTATTCCAGTCATGTTCTCCCTTCTCTGCCTTCATTTCCTTTCAATCCCCACTCCCCTCTTTCAGAAAGCGTGCATCTTCATGCTTGCTTGTGACAGAAATAAAATGAGCACCTCTCACTTAAAGATGTTTTAAAAAACAAAATGGTTTGTAACGTATCACACCTCAAAATTCTCTCCATAGCACATGAAGGAGGGGAAACGTTTTGATTACAGTGTCACTGACGGATGGGTTATCAGTGTCAGGCTTTAATAAAATTCACCAACTCATGATTTCCTTCTGCCCTGGCACTGTAGCCCTGCTGTGAAGAATCACTCAGTTCCGTTCCCAGGTCTCTCTCAAGATCACTATGAAGCCCAATATGGGCCTTTGCTAGGTAGGAGGTTAGTTCATGAAGATCAGCCAAGATTTCTTTTATTTCTTTTCATCACTTGACTCTTGGTTAAGCCTCTGGTGCCTCTGGTGGGAAATTTTCGATGTTACCATCCAGTAGCTATAGCTCAAGGAGGACAATTGCGCTTTGTACTTAGAAGCTTCATCGCAGCTTTAGACTGGAAATTTAACTCAGAAAGTGTCTCAAAGTCAGAAGCAGAAAATTGGGATATGGGGAATCTGTCTTTTACATACTCTCTCCCAACATATGGCAGTATCTGTAGGTGCCAAATCCAGTCACTTTTAATTAAAAAATTAGATGGTAGATACACAGAAATATGAAGGCTTTTCTCTAAGCTCTTTTACATTATTCAACCTGTCCATATGTCCACCAAAGGTCGGGGGAAAGTGGAGAGTAAAAAGGCCAGAGATTGTAGAGTTCTGTTTTCCTTAATTTAATATTACAACGCTGTATGAGTAGATTTGTATCAAGCTTGCAACCTGATAGCGCGATGGTGATTTCATCTCACTACACTGAAGTCAATATATAGAAATTTAGAACATATTAATTTTCAACCTGCAATAATTTGCATATTGATGGGATTATTTTCCTTTCATTGACCATTAAAACAAAATGGATTCACAAAGAAAATGTATCATCTAAGGAGAATGTATAACCAATTAATAAAACAAACCACTGTCAAACATGTTTCAATATACTTTCAAACAATTATATGTTAATTATAATTCTTTTAAAATATATTGGTTAAACTGGAACTTCTCATGAACAAGTGTTTTCTGAGTATAGTTTACATCGATTGTACTAGAAAATTAACAGAATATTTCTAATAAAATACTCTTCAGTTGAATTGAACAAAGTTCACTGATTTATATATACTATTCTTCCTCCCAATTAGGCTTCACAGCTTTACTTGAAATTCAGCGGGCTATGTGACACTTTTACTTGATGTCTTCCGAATTTTTTAGAAAATTATTATCTCTGCAAATATTACTTCTTTCTTATGTCTACTTTCCTCTCTTCTGGAATTACAAGTAAATGTATATTAAATCTCACTGTATCCTCTTGTTCTCTTACCCTCTACTGTGTACTTTCCATATTTTGTTTCTTCAGTTTCATTCTGGATGGTTTCTTTTGACATTTTCTGATTCATGAATTCTCTCTTTATCTGTGTCTAATCTCTGCTTCAATCCATCTCCTGTGTTCTTAATTTTGGTTCTTGTATTTTTCAGTTTGAGAATTTCTAGTCTTTTCTTTAAAATCACAATATCATGTTGTAAAGTGTCCAAATCCTTGATAATATTTCTAAGTTCAGCTTTTATTTCTATGAGCATAATGAACATCTTTTTTTCCCCAATCTGATCACAATATTCCCACTATATTACATACCTATGGCTCCTTGTCTGTTATTGGTTATTTGTACTGTTTCTTTTTCACATTGGCTTCTCTTCCTATGTCCCTTATTATCTTCGTTGCTGCACATAGCATTTGAAAAATTTAGTGGAAATATTTTGAGGCCTAAAATAATGTTATTATCTTACAGAGAACATTTTCATTTGTCTTTACAGGTGCCTGGATGTCTTAGTTTTCCAGGATCACCTTCATCCAATTTTTCTGGGCCATGTAAATTACTTAACTCTGAGCTGCAATCTGTTCCAAGACTGTTTTACTTCTGGCTCAATCTTCCTCCTAGATTTGGTTCTCAAATTTAAGCCAGTGAAGTTCATCCAAGGAGAATCACCTTTGGCAAGCCTTGGACTCCAAGTTTTGTCCTTGAAGTCCTGAAACTTTGTCAAAGACCTGCTCAACTCCTCCTGTGGATTAGCAAATGTTCCTGGGCCAAAAATGTTCCAAATTCCAGGCTTATGTCTCTAAATTATTTCTTCTGTTACATCTTGGTCCAGTTATTCCTCATTATATTGTTAACTATTTAATGTTCAGAGAGTTTTGTTTTGTTTTGTTTTTAGTTCATCTATATTTTCAAATTACAGCTAGCAAGAAGGTCGGTTTAAATTACTCAGTATGAGATGCCCATAAACCAAAGCTCTTTTATAAGTACTCTTAACTTGGAAGTTTTTAACACATACCACATGACTGTACTGATATGCATATCCCACAATGTTATTATTTTCACGAACAATGAAGGCAAGGCAGATCTAATTGGAAATTTTGCCATCCATCCCAAATATGCCCCATCTATTCTGACAGACAAATAACCTAATAGCTCAGTGCATTGATTTCCCGGTATTGCAAAAAGGATTTATAGAACACTTTAAGAGAAAGAGTGAGTAAAGATAAAATAAAATTGCTAGTTTGTGTATTAGGAACAGAAGTGGAGCACACAGAGAAATTTAAGAAGGGAACTTTGTGAAAACTGAGGACAATAACAATGTCCTAATAAAATCTATAGAGCAAGATAAACTGTAGTTTGAAGATATTTTTGGATACGACAAAACTGCTGTGATCAAGTCCAGGTGTCATGCCCAGATTCTGAAATTGAGATTTTTAACAAAAATCAATTGCTTGAGAATGATGACCACCATACGTATTAAATAATTTTTCATTTACTAAATAGTTAAGTTAAATTCCTTGGCAATTAAAAACTTGCATTATAAATGTAAGTTTTAATGTTGGCATTCAATAGCTTTTCATACAGATTAGGTGGTAGATGACCTGAAACCGGGGACGCTGAGGACAGTGTTGAAAACCTGCCAAACTAACCCATTGTACTTCTTTTTTCTCATTTGTTAGTACTTTCTGTTGTCTGTCTTCCCACATGTGTTGTAAGGTCTTTATAAGCTCCATCTGTAGCCACGTGTTCTCCAATTTAATTTCCTTTCATGCTATCCTCTTCAAAAATTCTATGAAAGTTTTATTCTTAAGTACTTCGATATTTTCCCCAAAAAGGAGCTTCCCTGTGATTTTTCAGAGCCCGTGGTAAACAGAGAAGAGCCAGACTGAAGAGAAAGACAGATTCTCTCTTCTGTCGCATGCTATGTGATCTTGTGTCATTCTTGTAACCTCACAGTCTTTTGTTCCATGGCATGAGAATAATGACACCAACATAATAGGCTTTTGTGAGGATTACGCAATCCACGGAATTATTGTAAGCATTTAATGATGTGGTGAATAGAAATATTTAACCAAAGTTCTTGGGACATATAAGTCCTCAGTTGGTAATAATTGGTGTTTATTGTTGACACTTTATTACCATTATTAATAACTATCTTGTCCTCTTCCCACTAGAAGGAAAGCTCATCAAAGATAAATATTTTTGTGTATTTTATTGTCTGATATGTTCCTAATGCCTAACATAATGACTGGCACTTAACAGGTAATAAAGAGTTGTTGAATAAATGAATAACTTAATGAATGAACAATTTTTATTTATTTCAGTTGCATTTATACAATGTATGTTACCAGTTTTACCATCACCTTGCCCTAACAGTATTATAACATTTTTTTTGCTAAGCTGTAAAAGGTATAAATTCATAATTTATTTAATATTTTTGGTTACTGATAAGGTGAAACGTTTATTTTTAAAAAAACATTCTTGTGGGGTTAACACACGTATTAAAGCAGGTGAGTTCATGAATAAATTGATAAGAAATATTATTACATTCCAAGTGGGAGGAATATCTTACACATGAAATAAAATTATAAAACGTTTCTCATCTTCGCTTTAGAGTGAAAGTCTGATGTTCTCTCCTCTTTTCTCAATTTCCGGGGATGAACTTGTCTCATGTCTCATGGAGAACACAGATGAATTCCATGTTTGTTCTACCACATCTCCGGCCCTCCTGCACCTGGACCCAAACTTTTCACCTTCTTTTCTGCTGCGAAAATTGATCCAGTATCTCTGGCCCTATCAAAAATCCACACGTCCATCTCTGGTGTAGATTTCAATCCCTCCTCCCTAACAAGGTTTTGCCTTCCAGAATTTTCCCTTTTTTTCTAATCCTGGATTTCTTTCTCTTTACCAGATCATTTCACCAAAACATTAAAATGTGTTACAAGAGTCATATGTGAAATATAATTAATAAACCTTTGGCTTTTACCTTTCTTATCAAGTGATTTTCTTCCTGAGGAAACCTGCAGCCTGGAGAAAATGAGGAGCTCAATTTTGTGTACCTCCCATTTTTACACATTCAGAGAGAGCATAGAGAATTAAAATTTAAATAAAGAACATCAAAACAGAAAGAGAGAGGATGTGTACTAAAGCTTGCCTCTTTTTAGTTCCAGGGAGGGGGAGGATTCCAGATGTCAGTGTCTGAATATTCTTCTCTGTGGCTTTGGTGGAGTGTAGAATACATTGCCATTAGATACGCGGAAGTGAGGGTATCATCAACAGTTCTGCATTTATGATTCAGGAAAGAGATTAATTGTCTGACTGACTAGCTCTAAGAAGCACACTAAAGTGTAATTTTACAAACTTGGGGGTGCAATGTGGCCAGGCAAAGGGTGACCTTGATGTCTAAAGATCTTGATGGGTCCTTGGTGTGAGTCCTGGTGGTCTGTGTTGATTCCTTGGGGCTTGCCTTGTCTGCTAAAATGACTTTGTAACATTGGCTGGTCTCCAGCACTGGACCAGAGGGCAGGATGCAAGGCATGTCAAGGACTTAGGGAGAGAGTGGAGGCTGAGAGAGCCAGGGAGAATCCTCGGGCTTTGAGGAAGGCAGAGAACCTGTGAGAGCGAGCAGACCATGAGTTAGCGCAGTCAGTCACAGACTTCAGCGTTCAGTATCTGAAATAAACGATATCAGCTCGTTGAGAACAGAGGACCACACAGGATCTGAGTCTTTCCCTTCACCACCACGGGGCTGCAAAAGCAACAACCCCATCCTCCACACAGGAGGGAGATGCCATAGTACAAAGGCACTTGGGGAGGCAAATTGAAAAACGAATCACTTTTTCCCTAGAAATCTTTTTAAGGATGATTTAAATCATCAGATTGGGTAAAATATTAACCTGGAAAAAACACTCATTTATTTCTTTTTCTCCTTTAATCAGCAGGTGGTGGCTAATGAGAAAGCAAAAGTAGCAGTAGACAAAACAAAATTACATATTTTCCATACACGTCAAAATTAGTGTGAGTTATGTTGCATGATTTTTTTTGTTTGTTTACCTATTTTTTTAAGAAAGCTCTCTTAGCCCCAATTATCTCATCAGTGACAATGCCCATTTCTTTCTTTTATTTTCTTTTTTTAATTTTATCTTTTTATGTCAGTTTGACATGTACAAAACAACATAATGATGAGACATTTACACCTCTGACAAGGTGATACTCTCCCAAGTCTATTACCCCTCCGACACCATATATAGCTGTTGCAATACATTGACTATGTTCCCTATGCTGTACTTTACATCCCATGACTATATATTTAACTATAGTTGACGTTCAACTTCAGCTTCTGGTATACAGTGCCGAAGTACAGTACAGTCAGACATCTACACATCTATGAAGTGATCCCCTTGATAAGTCCAGTACCCATTTGGCACCCTACATAACCTCTACAGCATTGTTGATTATATTCCCCATACCGTATTTCACATCCCCATGACTATCTTGTGACTACAAATTTGTACTTTCTAATCCCTTCACCTTCTTCCCCGTCCCCCAACTCCCCTCCCATCTAGCAACCATGAATTTGTTCTCAGTATCCATGAGTCTATTTCTGTTTTCTTTGCTCACTTATTCTTTTCTTTAGATTCCACATATAAGTAAGATCATATAGTATTTGTCTTTCTCAGTCGGACTTATTTCACTTAGTATAGTATCCTCTAGGTCCCTCCATGTTGTTGCAAATGGTAAGATTTCATTCTTTTTTATAGCAGAGTAATACTCCATTGTATAAATGTACCACTATTTCTTCATCCAATCGTGTATTGTTGGGCATTTTTGTTGTTTCCATACCATGGCTATTGTGAATAGCACTGCAATAAACATAAGGGCACATATATTTTTTTGAATTGGTATTTTGGATTTTTTTGGATAAATACCTAGCAGTAGAATGCTGGGTCATACAGTAGATCTATTTTTTAATGTTTTGAGGAACCTCCATACTGTTTTCCACAGTGGCTGCACCAATTTGCATTCCTACCAACAGTGCATGGGGGATCCCTTTTCTCCACATCCTCACCAACACTTGCTGTTTGTCGATTTATTGATGATAGCCATTCTGACAGGAGTGAGGTGGTATCTCATTGTGATTTTTATTTGCATTTCTCTAATGATTAGTGACATTGAGCATCTTTTCATATGTCTATTGGCCATCTGGATGTCCTCTTTGGAGAAAAGTCTCTTCAGGTCCTCTGCCCATTTTTTAATTGGGTTGTTTGTTTTTTTCATGTCGAGTTGTATGAGTTTTCTATAAAATTTGGATATTAACCCCTTACCAATGCATCATTAATGCCCATTTCTTTCGTCTCCAAATTTGTTGAACTAATTTTCTGCCTGCTAACACCATTTTCCTCTGCTTTCTTTCTCTCATCCCATTCAGATTGCTCATCTTTCCCTTAGAACATTATTAAAATCCTTCTTGTCAAGATCACCAATGAGCTGCAAGTTGCCAAAACCAAGGGGCATTCCTCTGCCCTCACACTACCAATCTCTCGGCATCATTTGGCGCAGTTGAGCAATTCCTCTCCAAAATACCTTCTTATTCTGGATTTCAGTAGTCACCGATTTCTTCTACCTCATTGGAAGCTACTTTTCAACTCTTTTTCTCCGTACTTAACCCAGTTATCATTTCCACATTCTTCCTGTGTGACTGTCTCTAAGGCCATGGCATTTGTAACGTACTATCTATAGAGTAATGACTCCCACATCTTCCCAGGAGTCCCACTGCCATCGATCCAACAGCCAATCTGATATCTTCACTTAAATATTTATTAACTTTAGAAATTTAGTAAGCGTCTTGACACCTAACCCCCCCACCAACACACACACACACACACAAATCCCTTCCATTGATCATCTTAGGAAACAACACTACAATTTGAACAATTGTGTTAAAAAACCTAGAGTAAACATTATGTTTGACTGTGCTTTTTTCCTCACACCTTACACCCAATCCATCAGCAAATTCATTGGTTCTGCTTTTCCAAATCCGTAAACTTATTACCATCTCCAAGACCACTCTCTCTTCTAGTCATCATTAGTTCACACCCAGACTAACCCATTAAACGCCGAATTGGTTTTTCTTTTCATCCTCTTTGTCCCATATACATAATAGCCATGGTAAGTTTGTAACATTTTCTTTTTAAAAATATTTTTTAATAGGAAAGTAATATAGCTACAGAAATTTTTGGTATTGAATATATAAAATGTCTATCATAGAAGGCAGTTTGATTATCTTGCTCTCATGGAGGACACCGACCATAAACCATATGAAGTTCAACCAGTATGTGAGGTTTGCATTTTCCCCCAAAATAAATACCTATCTATAAAATCAGGCTCACACATGGATTCTTTCTTTGAGTACAAGAAAACTGAGAATAATTTTAGGCAAAAGATATTGTCTAGAAGAGGTATACAGACAAGGGGAAGACACATTGCAGAATGAGAAAAAAGAAAATGACAAAGTAAGCCAGAAGCACAGTGAATGTTCAACAACTATTTGTTGTTGTTTATGATGAAAAGGCTTTCCAATGGGATCAATGCAATGCCTGGTTCTGGCATATTTTCTCATTTGTCCAGAGTTGACAGAAATAAAGGCGACATTGAAATAAAAGTTTGCATGGATTTTGTTGAGCTGAAGAGGGCAGATGGACATCTCTTTAGAAAAATGACAACAGCCCTGGTCATCTGTCTCACAAATGTGTATCATTAATCCAATGGAGACAGTGAGAAACAGCATGAATTAAACCAAATCTGAGGTAAAACAGAAACAGTGCTGAGCTGGGAGTTACAGAATCAAAGTGCTAGAGACAACTCTCTTAATGGGCAATGTGACCTTCAGCAAGTCTTTGAGCATCTGGCTGTTTATAAGGTAAGTGGACTAGATCAACTTCAAGGTTCTTCCAGCATCTGGCTGTTTGTAAGGTAAGTGGACTAGATCAACTTCAAGGTTCTTCCAGTTTGTATCTTGTAGAATCTATATTTATAATTTCACAATTGGAAAGCCAACAGATGCTGTACTGACTGTGGTGGGTTAGTAGAGTTATTTTCATATACAAAGAAGGCACAGTGCCTTAAGTATATGGGGAGGTATCCAATGGATTTGTCTCTTCACAGAGTATTTTGAGCCACTGACTGATTACACCTCTAAACTTCCCATTTAGTAACATGAATGTGTGATTTTTGAACTTACCAGGGGTCCATTGCTTGAGGACAAAGAGAGGTCAATTCTTCATTGTAGAGCAGTCTGAAACAAGACGTTGGAAAAATTATTATTAGCCATAAAATGGCTTGGGTATGTGTGTTATACGTGAGATCCCAGAGTATAGAATAGTCAGATTGTATTTATTTAAAGAAGTGCATATCAGGATAAATAAATATTAGCAATTTAAAAAGTACATGAGGTTTTATGAAAGATTAGATTTGTTATGGTTTAAAATACGTTATTAAAAATCCAACAGATGCATTGTGTTTTAAAAAAAAAAAACAACAACAACACATAACTTGGGCAATGCATTTTGCTGACAATTTGAATAACAGGTCAAATCAAAGCTTACTGCTTTGCAGGAAATTGGAGATCCCTGAACAACTGAAATGTAGGCTGTGGGAGTTTGTCTTTCATGAGACACCTTGGAAGAAAGTACCATGAGCTAAAGAAGTATTCCAGTTAAACAAAGAGTGCAGTGGTAGGCACCTCATAGCAAAAAGTCATCTAGAAGAAAATACTACCCTCAGAAGAAGAAACTACCCTCATCAAAGTGAAGCCTTTGGATAACATGGTAAACAACACACGTTAAAACAGTTAATCACTGACTTAGTGCCTCCTACATTACAAACCCTATACTAGGTGTTTTACATTTCCCATTTCATTCTATATTTACAGCAAACCTAGGGGTTATATAATATTATTCCCATTTTGCAGTTGAGAAGCTTAGAAAAATGAGGTGATTTCCAATGGTGACAAAGGTGGTATGAAGCAGAACAGAGGGTCCAAATCCAAAATTAATGCTATTTCAGTTTCTTTGAACTACGTAAATGGCTGCCACATCATTATTCTGAGAAGTAGTATAGGAGAATCAAGTGAAGAATAGTTATGTCACAAAGCACGAGTATTTATAAAGAAATACTTGAAGTCAAAGTGATGTATGATGACTTAAGAATGGAAGCTCATTGTTTCTGTGGTATTAGAGCACCAGATTTCAACCTTTTCACCTGAATGAAAGAAAGCATTCATGTGTATACTCCAAATTACCAAGTAATCAAAGGAAATTGTTTGGGATACATTTTTGTATTTAATAAAACCTTGAGTATACTTGATTTGAAATTTCAAACACTATCTACCTTATAAAGATAGAGCATCACACATTCCATAGAAATGCCAAATACTACTTAAAACAGACTTCTATTTGTTTTCTAAACCAGAAATGTATTGAACTTGTATTTAACCTGAAAAGCAATTTGTTTGACTGGTGTGCATAAATTCTAATTTGTTAATGAAAAAGGAGATGCTAGTCATTTAATAAGAATTGATAAAATGCTACCAAAGTTACTTCTTGACGGAGAAAATTGAGTTTATTGCTTATCACAGTAAGGGAGATCACTATCTTCACAGAATTGTAGTAGCTTTTCAAAGGAGGGACAGCAAAATTGAGATACTTATGAGTTTTGCCGGCCCAATTTAAAACAATATATTTTATTAGGATTGGGTAAGAATCATACTATAATAGATTAGGACTGAAGGGCACAGCAAGCTAAGGTTTTAAGAAGAGTGTTTCAAAGACAGTCTTCAGAAGCAAACAGTCTTTGGTGCTCTTTATTGAAAAACTAAACAGTATAATGTTCATGTAAATGGGCTTCTGAGGAGTTCCTGGAACAAACAGTAAAGTTATTTGCAATTTTTTCTCTTCCTGAGCAAAAGTTAATTGGAGTAGTAGCATCATACTAATGCAGAAAGAGAGTGGTGTGGTCGTAAATGGCTTTGGTTCCAGAATCATGAAAGTATAAAATAATTTTAGTTGGGTATTTAATTTGGCCTAAGAAAATCAATTCTTCATTATACTAGGTTTATTATCAATCTCTGCATAATTTTGGGGAAACTTTGAAGAATATTTTTTTCATGACATGTGATTGAGAAATTTTATGTTTGTGGAAGTTTCCACTAAATTCTGTTCATTAATATTAATAATCACTATTATTTACTGACATTTTTATGATACTTAAGTAAATGTAATTTTCACTTTGCTGTTTTCATCTGAAAACACTGTCTCATGCATGACACAGAAAAAGGCCCTTCTATGGGCAAATACTTAATTCACCATTTTTTACCCTATCAACAAGACTAATAAAATCATATCTGCTACTGAACTGGTAGAAGGAGAAAAGACATAATTTCATAAATCACATCAGATAGATTATAGACTTGCCTTGGGTTAGTTTCCAACCTTAGTTGAAAAACGAGGTTAAAAAGGTTAATGTGGCAATAACTGTAAAGGACACATACAATGTAACACAGCAGAGGTAATGAAAAGGGAACTATTAGTTCTTATTATAAGTGCATTGCAAATTGGCGCCCATATACAGAGGGCAAGGAGAGACTAAAGAAGGAGGCAGACCAATCCAGATTAGTAGGTGGCAAGTTTAATAAGCAAGGGAACCTACATATGAGGCTTGTCTTGGATGTCTGCAAGATTAATAGATCTCCACGCATGTGTGCCAGAATCTTAAAAGTTTATATAGAGGCCTTAACTGGGTTCAATCACATACATGGTCCAAATAGACTCAAAAACACATTGCTCTCTCAAGGCTCTGTCCTTGAAAATGGCTCCCACTGCGGGAATAGTGGGCAGAACATATAATTGAAGGACAGGGGAGGGAGGGAGGAGCCTCTGATTGCCTGAGTCCAGCTTGCAAGTCAACTGGTCAGGTCCTCTCGATGATGTCTTCCAAAAACTACTGATCCCAGTAAGTGTCAACAAGGAAGTGGATCTAAGCTAATCTTGAAGGTGAAGAAACACATTCCTAAATGAAAGAATAGAAAGGCCCAGTAATGAACGAATGTTGGCTAAGATTGGGGCACAGTAGAAAAGTTGAATGGAGTAGGAAGCGCAGGCTGATGAGAAGCTGCTCTCATCTCTTTTCTCTTCTCAAACTTAGTTCCTTTTCTTGGCTACAAGGGAAATTTTAAACTAGCGAATCATTTCATTCTGTTAAGCTGCTAAGTTGGTTATAATGGCAGGGGAAAATTCAAGTAAAAGTGTAAATGTCTTTTCTCGATAGCATTTAACACAATTATAATTAAACAATCATCTGTGAAGACACTGTTTTCTCTGATGAGGGTCATCTTTGCATCTCTAGTGCCTAGGACAGTGCCAGGCCATGGAGTGGATGAACTATTAAGGGGCTGCATGAAATGCATTAGTTAATTTGGTATGGCCTGCGATGGAAGTTGTTATTGTCCTAAGAAGAAAACATATATTTTGGAAAATAGAGACTGTTTTGTATACATATCACATATATAACATAAATATAGTATATATATACACACACACACACGTGTATATATAATATATATGTGATTTATGTATATTATATATACAGGTATATAATGAATATACATATATACTAAAACAACTCCCAGTTATACCAGTCAATAAAGGTATCCCTGGGCCATGTGAAATTACACATTTTTTATGTTTGTATTAGCATAATATACACTTTGAGTTGCTTTTCTAATTTAACTCCCTAGCCCTTTTCCTTTATTGTTACTCTTGTGAAATTTGTTTTTCCTTTGTCTTATGTTTTGTTATTCTTTTTCCTCTGAAGATAAGTGGTTTATACAAGGATGGAAATGTTGGCCTTTGCTTCAGAATCCCCCGTTCTCTACAGAGACTATACTTATTCCAGAAAGGACAAAGGAGTAATTTAGGAGGAACAGAGGATTTTCGTAATAAATGCTAAGTGTCCACTATTCTTCAGGATGGATGTTCTCTTGTTGACCCTACCTGCCAGTTATCCATCTGTGATGTTTGTACTTAAGAGGAGTTAACTAAAAATTGTATATATCTGTAAATATGGCATCATCAATGATCTTTGATGTTTTGCTTCACTTCTGACTCGTTATTACTCAAATCTGGCAGGAATTATCTCTGTGATGCTCGATACAAGGCACACAGGCTTTCCTTCCTTCTGAGACCTTGGCAGCTCTCACCAACATATTCTGAACCTTTAGGTGAAAATCGATATAGCTTCAGAAATCTCAACACACACAACACTGCATCCTCTAGTGGCGCTGGCTTTGAAATGAAATGTCTTTGCCACTCTTAAATTTTCCTTAGTGTTTTTAACTTTTCTCGAATAGGAAGACAGGTTGTGGGTTACAAGGAAATCAACAAACAGTAAGGCTCTGGTAGGATGAGGAGCTCACCTCTGAGAAACACATAGGAGGGCATTTACTAGCAGGGCTTGGTTAACAGGCCTCTCTGCTACTTAGTCGGAGGCCATGTTCATCTTTCTCACTTACTCTTTTAAGGATAATAATAAACTACTGTTTGGCTCCCCATCTGTCAAGGAAAAATAAAGGTTGGATGTAAAATATGGAAAATCGAAAACTATTATAATAAGCTGTGCAGATACAAAATATGCATGCATGAAGCCATGTAGTCATGCATTTGCTTGTTTAATCGGTGAGTAACAAAAACATATTTGGAAGTTTGTACTATTCTACCTTTTATAATAGCATTAGAGGAAAGAGAGTGACATTTTTGCATTTGGGAAAATGTCTTTTTCTTCACTTTCATGTATCTCATTCATTAAGACTAAGAGGAATCATTATATTAATGACCTGTAAATATATTTATTGAATGTGTTTCTTTTACTTTAAAACTTTCATAGGCACCAACAATCCAGCTAGACAATAGGCCTACCTCTGTGGGCCAACCACCAGTCACAATTTAATGTCTGCCAGATATAACCATGTCACCATGCTTCAGAAACATTTGTTTAGAGGCAGAATATGGCAATTTGTTCTAGTCCACATTAAACGGAAACGGACAACAAAAATAACTTCTGCTGCTTTTGGAAAGTTATCTTTTTCAAGTGTTCTACTGATGAATATATATTTTTACACAGAGAGCACACTAACATGGAGAATGGAACAGATATGTCCACTTACAAGAAGAAGGTTTCACAGCTATATGGCAGGGAAGTACTGTGTAGACACTGCAAGAGTTCATTTACAAGGTTCAAAGACCTCCCTCAACAAGAGGCAAGTTTAGGCCTTTATGTTCCTAATTGGGGTATTTCTTGTATGTCAAGCAAGTTTAGGCCTTTATATTCCTAATTGGGGTATTTCTTGTATGACACATATTTAGAAGAGCATAAAAGAAAAGAATAATTGGTAATGTGCTAATTAGGTCTCTTTCAATGAGGGTTTTAACCATTTAAGGGGACAACTGAAAGCCACAGCACTGACTATGCCCTAATTGAATAGGACATCAAGGGAAGATAGGATTTCATTCCACATGGAATTCTTCAGCCAATTCCAACTATATTATTTGCATCCAGGCTTCATAAGATTGATTAAATTAAGTTTTAAGTATCTTTATATAAGTGATATAGTCAAAGCTCACCGACTTGAATTCAATTATATTTATTTTTTGATAGTGTAATTGGTATCAAATTTAATTCTAATGATCTGCTAAAGCTATGGTTTCTTTTGTCTTTCTAATTATCATGGAGTTATTTAGGAAAATAAGGCTACTGTCATCTTTGTTACTCTTAAGCAACAACAAAAAAAATTCAGTTTCAATTTATTCATACCAGAGAATACAGGTAATTATTATACCGACTAATTATTATTCACTGTGCTGAAATAATTCTATTAGATGGTTCACATGAAACAAGGAAAAAAAAAACAAAAAAACCTGCTAACCATTTATTTTCTACCCCTTGCTAATAAGCGACCTTAACCAAAGGAACACTTCTTTATGAAAGGGAGTTAACTTGCCATATCATCTCTTGACTGGCTTATAGATGTTTCTTTCTGTGTAGCAACTAAAATTGCTTCTCGTATGAGCTTTTTCATGCTGAATGGGGGGCATTGTTTCGATATTGATTTTGAGATGGAGTAAAATTCTAGGTGGGATCTTTTAAGCGCTCCAGCTTCACTGAAACTTCAAAGCAAATCTGTTTACTTGAGATCAGTCCCATTCCTAAATGCTCGGCTCCAATGGCTTTGTGTTCCTAAAAGCTATTCTTATTTCTAGGGAATAGCCTTGCAAAAATGAACTGCCTTTCAAAATGTGTGTGGGGAGCATGAAGGATATATTATTCGTGTTAATGATGGACCATCGAAAGAGCGTGTGTTTTCAAACTTACTCCTACGGTAGTTTGGGAGGTGTATTTTCTGTCATTTTTCACATTCTACCAATCCTTGCTCTTTGGCTATTCAGTCGCTTATGTTGTCTTTACCTTGCCCTGGCCGATCAGAATTCACATCCATGGATGTAGAACTCTTAAGTGCCTTAATGTTAGAATCTATTTCTTCAGATGAGCTCTAAGAGAATTATTGATTTAGAGTGGTAAGGTACCTCCAGATTTCTCCTAACCTAACATTCCACCCTGTGTAGCAACTCTACAACAGCATAAGCTAGGGATTTGCTGTATTCCATCCAATGACTGAAAATGAACCATATACCTCCAGCATATTGATGGCAAGATTTTATACACAAATATAGCTAAATTATGTTGTACGTCTAAGTGTTAGCTGCTATTCTTAGTTTTGCTTGTGGGAATAGAGAACATGTTCAAATTTTATTTTACATACAATCCATGAAATATTTTCATTTCTTTGTCACATATCCACATTAATTCTTCCATCATTTTTGCTTTTGATTCTTGCTATTATCTATACTCTTTTACGATATTGAGGTCTCAGCCCCAGCCTTCCAACAGGTTGATCATTATGAAAATAATGCAAGACAGACTCTACTGCATCATAGAGTCTTTTAAAATGTGCCACCCTGAAAATAGAAACGAAATGCCCCCAAACAGTTGTTAATCAGGTAGGTCGTGGTATTATCTAATATTAAGATTCTTGTCAGTAAATTTTTGCTATATACTTTTTCCAAAAACTCCTGCCAAACCAAAATTTTCCCAATTTGTATTTAATGAGATATGCAGGACTTCACTTTTCTCTTACAGGTTTCAGTTTGACATTTCAGCTTATCAGATCAATTTGAATCTTAAATTTGACATTGAACACAGTAGTTGTCCATTCAAGTTTTTTGTCACTTGAAGTATTATATCTCTTATATATGAAAAGATTCTTTAAAAAGAGGCTACAAAAAAACTTTATAGAAAACTGAATCAATAAATGCAGAAAAAGCATTTGGCAAAATCCGATACCACTTCATGATAAAACATTCTCAGCAAACTAGAAATAGAAGGCAACTTCCTCAATAAACTACAACTAATATTTTACTTAATGGTGAGAAACTAGATGATCTTCTATTAAGATTAGGAATAAAGCAAGGATGTGTTCTCTTATCACTCCTATTCATTACCATACTGGCAGGCCTAGCTAATGCAATAAGAGAAGAAAATAAAATAATAGGTAAACCACTGGGAAGAAAGAAAGTTCTCTTTGTTCACAGATGACATGATCATCTATGTAGAAAAATCCCAAATGAACAATAACAACAAAACTTCTAGAACTAATAAACTAAGGACAGCAAGGTTGCAGGATATATGGTTAATATACAAAAGTCAATTGCTTTTCTATTTACTAGCAATGAACATTTGGAATTTGAAAATGAAACCATAATACCACTTATATTAGCACTTCCAAAATGAAATATTTAGGTATAAATCTAACAAAATATGTACAAGATTTATGTGAAGAAAAGTGCAAAAAAAGTGATTAACGATATCAAAGAAGATCTAAATAAACAGATATTTGATGTTCATGGATAAGAAGAAAAAATATTGCTAAGAGGAATGGATACATAGGTCAATGAAACAGAAAAGAGAGCCCAGAAACAGATCCACACAAGTATAGTAATTGGATCTCTGACAAAGGAGCAGAAGCAATTCAGTGGAGAAAGGATAGTCTCCAACAAATGGTTCTGGAATAATTAGACATCTACATGCAAAAAAATTCATCTAGATACTGACCTTACATCTTTTACCAGTAATGACTCAAAATAGATCATAGACCTAAATGTAAAATGCAAAACTATAAGCTTTTTAGAAAGTAACAGAAAAAAAGTCTAGGTGACCTGGATTTGGCAATGACTTTTTTAGATACAACACCAGAAGTACAACCCATAAAGAAAAAACAAATGATAAATTGAACTTCATTAGATTAAAACGAAAAAAAAGCTCTGTGAAGGATACTGCTAAGATAACGAAAACGTAATTCACAGACTGGGAGAAAATATTTGCAAAACACATATTTGAGAAAACAATGTGATACATTCCTCAAAACCAATAAAACTATACAACACAAAGAGTGAATCCTAATGTAAGCTATGGACTTTAATAATAATGTTATAGCAATCAATATTGGTTCATCAATTGTAATGCATGTACCACATTAATGTAAGATGTCAGTAATAGAAGAAGTTGTATGTGGGGTGAAATATTATATGGGAACTCTCTGTACATGCTGCTCAATTCTTCTGTAAACCTAAACTACTCTAATAAAGTCTATCATGAAAAAAATAAAGTAAAACATTTTGATCTAGAGCCATGAAAAGAGAGTACATTAAAAATACAAATAACTCTGAAAGATGCCAGAAAATGGCTGCATTATACTAAAACTAGTAAATATGGGGGGAGGAATTAAATATTTATTCTGCTTTTTTATATGGCCTATCCTTTGGTTGAAGAGGAGAAATTTCTCTTTATGGAATTATTTCAGCTGGTAACAATGAAGAATTATAGAATTAACATATCACCATTCTGCAAATCCCTGATGGCTTAATGGATCTAAACAATGATTATTGGTTACAGTTAACATCAGAAAGAGAGAAAACCAGACTTAGGAATCTATTTATGAAAGTACACAACCCTGCCTGTTAAGTAGTTTATACAATACTAAAGAAATGAAAAAAAAAAAAAAATTGAACCTGAATTTGATCAAACCTTTATATCAAAAACCAATTTATCATATATTCAAGGTACAGAGAAAAATGTTTACAACAGCAAAAGTATACAATTCCAATTCACATTGGAAAAGTTTTGCAAGAAAAATCCTCTAATTTCTCATATAAAAAATATTGCAAAAAAGAAAAAAAGATACAGAGCCTAAAAGAAACTGACTTAAACTTAAATATAATGTGAAATCCTGGAATAGATTCTGGATTAGTGAAAAAACTGGTGACATTTGAATAAAGTCTGTAGTTTACTTTATAGTTTTATACCAGTGTTAATTTCTTAGTTTTGATGTATTATGGTTATGTAGGATGCTAACATTAGCCAAAACTAAGTAAAGGATATTCGGGCATCCTCTCTATTATCTTTGCAGCTTTTCTGTAAATCTAAAATTATTCTTAATTAAAAAGGTTCTTTTTAAAAAGATATATAAAAGACATATCAACCAATATATGGACATTGTTTTAATCCCAATGCAAACAAACAGGCTGCAAAAAAAATAATAATAATAATTACAAGGCAAATGGGGAAATATAAACATTGACCGAATATTTGAAGATATGAATGAACCATAATCAATAATACTAATTATTATTAATAATTTAGGTGTCATAATTTTACAAAGGCTAGGTTATTAAAGAATTTCTTTGGTGTTAAATATACATACTGAAATATTTCAAGATGCAATGATGTAATGTCATATCTGTAATGTAATCTGGTTGGGAATGCTGGTGAGGTAACAAGTTAAAAAAAGATTAGTCATGAGTCAATTTTTTATTAAATTTATTGCGGTAACATTAGTTAATAAAACTGCATAGGCTTCAAGTGTACAATTCTATAATACGCCATGTGCATATTGTGTGTTTATCACACAAAGTCAAATGTCTTTCTGTCACTATATATTTGATCCCCTTTACCTTTTTCTACTACCCTCTTCCCCTTTCCCTCTGGTAACGACTAAATTGTTGACTGTGTCTGTGAGATTTTGTTTGTTTGTTTTGTTCACTTGTTGGCTTCAGTTTTATATGACACATATGACTGAAATCACATGGGTCTTGACTTTTATTCATCTGACTTATGTAGCTGAACATGAGAATCTCAAAGTCCATCCCTGTTGTTGCAATTGTCAGTATTTCATCTTTTCTTAAGGCCAGGTAACATGAATCACTTATTTTTGAAACAAGTACGATGTGCAGGTATTGTTAGGAATTTTACACGTTACTGGTAACCTCTGTTACCCAAAAGTAGAATGTTCCTATGAAACGTTTCATAAGCCTTTCGAAATGGCATAAAGCAAAGAAGCAATTACCATTAAGTTATATGGAAAAAATATAACCTACCAAATCATACCATGTAACACATAAAACCTAAAATAACACTAACATATAGTAAAATCAGGAATGATAAGATACATAGCCTATATAAAGTAGAAATAATGTATGTACAGTGTAGTTGCATTTACTTGTGCATGCTGTCTCTATAACTGCTTGCTGCAAAGAAACGGTGAACGCTATTTTTTTCTTTTCACCTATTTTCTTAAAAGTGAAAATCGTCTTTAGATCTCTTTCAGTTAGTAAAAACAAGTACTAATGTAGGTCTGAAAAAGTAAAGTGGCATAAAGGAAACTTTGGTTGAAAGGAAGGGGGAGAGAAGCATTTTTCAAAGTGGAAACACTCATTTATTAGAATTAAAACTTAATCCTAGGTATTTGTGATTAATACCTAAGATTAATGGTTTGGAAAAAGAAGGATGGCAAGGGATTAATTTTATAGTTTGGTTACAAGGTAGTAATTTTGAAGAAGATTAAAAAGTCTATGAGTATGATGGGCACTTTTCGGGATATTAGGCCATAAGAGACGTCCCAACATCTCTCCTGTTGGAAAAAAGATTATTTGCTTCCAGAGGAACTTAGGACATAAGAGAAACCCCAGTTCTTGCAACAATTAAGAGATAGGAGTAAGGACACTAAATGTTTCAAAGATATAGAAAATTTGTCCTAAAGGAGCCAAAAAAAAAAAAACTGTGTGGAACACAGAATTGTACAGATTTTTTGTATCCTTGGGTATTTATTAAAGTACCAATTTTAAGCTCTTTGGCTAATGGCAGTGCACTGAATACATGAATTTATTTTAGCTTCCCTTCAAAAATTGCATTAAAACAACAGTAAAAGATTTTTTCCAAACATCATAAACCCACAATGAAAGGCAACAAAATAGAAAAGGAGATGGGCAATACAATTTTGGAACATGAAAAACAGAACCTGAAACTGACGTATCAGTCAGAAAAGTAGACGCATACTCTAACAGATATTGTTAATTTTCCCCTGAAAAGTCAGAGACACCAGATATGTTTGCAACAGGGAATGAAAGTAGAGCTGAAATTAGACTCTTCAAGATGTAGTTAGTTAGTCTCCCCCTCTACACAATACCTTCTCCCCTACCTTGTTATGAGACTAGAGGTTTATCCCTTGCAAAGGTTAATACAGAGGATTTGGGGGTTGGGGGACAGGTTAACAGGCTGATAAGAGAACATACACAAACTGGATACTGAGGGCCTAATCTAAATAATTCCATTTCTTCCTCAGCTTTCAGATAAGACAGCTAGACAAGAAATTTGAAGGTCCTTCTCCCAGAAATCTGACCAGTTCTAGGGGGGTCACGTAAAGTGACTGACATCAGAGGCTCCTCAAAGAAACATCCCTGGCAAATCACCCTATAGCAAAGCTCAGAATGGGTAAACTCACACACATTCTCAAAGACTGCACTTGTTTTTACGGTGCCCACTCTTAAATCTGGGCAAACAACCTAGGTTCACCAGGTTCAAACACTCTGAAGAAAGTCTCTAATGTGACACATAGAGAACAAATCAGGTAAAAGAAATTAGCAACTAGAACAAAAGGAAAATATGTGTATGCAGAGAGAAGACAATAAAGTTATATTAATATCATCAGAGAGGAAAGAGAAGAAATTGTATTTATGAAACAAGAACAGGAATTACATTTTTAAGAAAGAAGTAAAGCAAAGGAATTCTCTTCAGATGAGATTAAGGGAGAGGGGCAATGGGGCGGAGAGGATTATGGATGACATGTTAACAAGCTGGGTGATGAGGAATCCCAGAAATTCTTGGTTATGGGTGGGGGTGGCCAAACCCCACCCTCCCTCCTCACCCCCCCCAAACAGCAGGGCCAATGAAGTAACAACAGTTGTGCAGAAGGAGCAAGATGAAATGAAATCAAATCAAAGATGGGACCAAAAATAGGCAACATATCCCTACAAAAGGAGAGGATGCCCTACCACGCATGGAAACTGAGTCTTAGAACAATTATCTGAAAGGGAAGATGTCCCACAGCCTCCAAGTTATGGGTGAGTGCAAAACACACCTAGTGAGTCACTAAGAGGTTAAAAGGGCTTTGTTAATCTAACTACTTGAGAATCTCAGAAATAACAGCAAAAGTCTCATCAAAAAAAACCCTTCCAGAAAGACGGAGTTGAGGAAAAGAAAAAAAAAAAAAAAAGCAATTGCTAGGAAGGGAAACCAAATTGATGAGGGTTTGGCAGAAATACCCAGGAAATAAGAAGATTTAGATTAAATGAAGGATTCCGAGAGAGCAGATACGAAAAAAGTACTATAAGCACAAAATATCAGTACAACCTCACGGTGAGAACAGCATCTTCAAAGACAAAGCCTGCTGCACTCTGGGAAACCCCAGACGAGGGACAGGGAACTGATACAGAGAAGGGAGCCTAACCGACCCATATAAAGGATTCCCAGTATGCTCAAGACAGAATCATCCTCTTGAGACAATTCAAAAGAAATTTTCCTCAAGAGATCACAGTCCATCTGGGTAGAGACAATATTCATGCATGACACATTATTAACAAAGGGTCCCTGACTGGTTGGGTTATTAGGTTAGAAGTTATGTCAATGCGTATCAATGTCACAATGCATTCTCTGCACAAGGTTCACCCCTGACAAGTTACACTTGTTTGCTCTTGGGCTTTTCCTCAGTTTTCTCATCTGTAAAATGGAGACAATAATAGGAAATTCTCACATATATTTTGTGAAGATTAACTAATATACACATAAAACATCTAGAGTAAGTCTGGCATGGAGTAAGCAACTATTAAGTATTTGTCCGTGTTATTATGATTACTGCCATCCAGTTGCACAGTCAGAGAATGCACTTTGTCAGCCTGGTCAGCCTTTGTCACAGAGCATAAAAAGATCAGAGTCAAGTAATGACAGGATAGGGATAGACCTATAAAACCAAGAAAGACCCAGGTGTAGTTCCATACATTCAGAACAGACTGTGGGTTTCACCTCTGGAATCTTACTGTCTACAATAGCATCTGCTACTCACTAGGTACTCAGTAAATCCATATGAAATGAGAAGCGAAGAACTATCGCTACTGGAGGAATAATTCAAAGTCCATGTCCAATAATTAGTATTAATACTGCCAGCTCCCTTGCAATTTTCATGTATGGAAAGGTATAATTTTTTACTGAGTTTTTTTTTTCTGCACATATAAATCACAAATACAATTTATCATATACGATTTAGTATGGCTTTTGTTTCAGGAAACTTTTAAATGAAAGAATTCACCTAATTACACTTTTAAAAATTAAAATAATGTTTTTAATATTAGTGTACAAGGCAGTATATTTACTCTAAGGCTAAGGAAAATACTCTCGAGGTAATTTAAAATATTAAGAATTAAAATATTACAATTATATTTATATTTTTATTAAACACTTAGAAATAAATGTTTAAATACTTTTTTCATTTCCTTAAGAAAAAGATATAGCACTTTTAACAAATACCTTTCCTTTTTCTATCTGGAGTAAACACAACACAGTGTGAAAATAGAATGTGTTGCTCTTCTGATTTATAATAAAAACATGTTGCAATAATTCATATTATATCAAGTAAAGAACATGTAAGTCCACTAGATGCCCAACCTCAGGGTAATCTAAATATTGAACTGATTCTGTCTGGGCATTGAGCAATGAAAAAGGATGGTGGCTGGCAACAACCTGTTTAGCTGTACTGGGCTTACAGCTGAATAGCAGCCAGTTCTGACCAGCATTCTTTTAAAAGTACATGTTTCAGCCACCTTAAAGAAAAAGTACATATATGAAACCTGCAAAATGCATTTGTTGTTCTTTTCTTGCAGCATGCAATAAGCATAATCACCAAGCCTGTTACAGTTTTGTGAAGAGCTGCAAAATATTCAGTTGTCATTTTATATCGCCATCCCACAAAAAAATTGAACGGACTACACTGGGTCTTTAATCATTTAGAGTAACAAAAATACAGTGTTAGGACTAGAACAGCATAAGACATATGTTGTGTATAAATGCAATATATTCATTCTTTCATTGATTTTATTTCCCCCATGAAACATATAAACACCTTCCATAGTTCTTCGTCAGATAGATTATTAATTCTTGTTTTAAATTCCAATGTAGTTTTCTCTAGTCCTAATAATGCCTATCTTTGCTTCTACATATTTCCCCAGGAGGAGGCATCACGATTTTTTTTTTTTTTTTTTGCCAGGAGGGCGTTCTCAACACTATATGTGGGGGGGTGATTTTTTTCCATTGATTTCTTTGGTGTTCATTCCCACGTGTTTTCTTCAGATACTCTTTGTGTTTGCATTTTTTCGTTTTCAGTTACGTGGAGTCCTGTGGTATCACAGAGCCACAGGAAATCTTTCTGTCGCTACCTCATTTTCAATTACTTTGATTTACTCTCAGAGTCAGAACGGAGTTTTTCTATTGAAGAAATTTCTCCTTATTTCATTATTAGTATGTAAGAACTGTTCCAGATTGGTAAACACATTTAAATGTAGTTAATGCTGAGGATGATACCGTTGCCCTTTCTATTTTTCTTCCAGTAGCAATACCTCTCAGGATTCCTTAGGTCTCATCTGTTTATGCTGTGATAGGAAAACACTTCCGGCTTTTGCTGCAGGCTATTCCCTGACAGCAGATTAACAGTGAAGAATGCAGCAGCAGGGGGACCTGCAGGCATGACCTCAAATTACACTAGAGTGAACACGAGATGCATGCCCCTTCTCTCTCCCTCTGAGTGGGGCTGTCACCCACTTGCTACAATGACTGATTTCTGGTATGAGAAATGCCACATGGTTTGACCTTGACTTTCTCCCATTCTTTACATGGCAGAGCTAAGTGTGGTTGGGTTGTCCAGGTACAAGAGCTGTAGAAAGAGCAGCAGGAGGCTCCCAATGACTTGGAAGGGTCCTTGACCGCTAAAAGTGAGGCCAAGTTTGTGACAAGCTGCAAGTCCAATATATAACCTCATTTAGTTCTAGAAGGAGGCTATTATCCATAAAGAAAGAGCAGAGCAATTTAAGAAGCCAGTATTTTGTGTGTTGTTTATCTGCCCTTTCAATGAAATAAAATTTTTCAATGAATAATTAACTTTAAAACTGGACTTAAGCAAAAAGATATTGGCCATATAGATGCTTTCATTAACACTAAGTCTCTAGTCCTCATCCAATAGTCAGGGCTATTAACATTCTTTTATCCTCTTTGATGTGAGGGTTAGTGGTTTCAAATTTATTGAAAAATCTCAAAACTGAAAATTAGATAAAATTAGGTAACCCAAGGGCCACTCTGAGAATAGCTAACTGGGAAATATAAATTATTCTGGATTAGAAAATGATCATAATAATACTTTGAATAAAATTTAGAAATGTATTTCAATCTGCAATAGCTATAACAGACAAATACAAAGCAAGGGGAACAGATCATATCCAGTCATCTTTCCAAAAGCCAGGATGGCTGATATAGTACTGACATTGGAGACACTTAGTAGGAATTAATATGCCATTAGACTTAGTTACAAGAACTGGATTTAATTACTAGTTCTGTCATTTAGCACCTCTTGAGTCTCAGCTTTTTTTCCAATAAAGTGGCAATAATGGACATAGCCTGCTTCTTAGTGATGAGGTTTTTTTTAAGATAATTTAAAAATAATTTTGAAGTACCCTATAAAGTATACAAATATGCAGAGCTGGGATTATAGTAGTGCTTGTGGATAAGATGAATGAGAAACAAGCACAAGCCTTTACCTAGCTAATATAATCACTTGGAGTCTGACAACAATCACATTTAGAAGAGCACTAAATTATGTACTGTCTCATATCTGTTTCTGGTTTAATTTCATGTGTGTTATGAGTAGCCTTTAGAAAAAAATGTATGAGTTTCTAGATCATTGTCCTTTTTGTTCTGTACTTTCTACACGCATAATGTAACAAAGCAGTGCAGGTTAGTGCAAAGAGAATTCTACCTTCAGAGTATCCTCAGGCAAACCCTCAGGGCCTAGTCATTCCCTCCAAGATTGCCTTTCAAGGTCTTACCTTCTTAAACACAGCTTCTGCTTACTTTACTTGTGGTCAAAGAAATTATCAGTCTCTCATAGTGCAGAGGAGCCAGGAAGAAAAACCCTATTAAAAGTCAATTCTTAACCATTGTCCATTCCCCGAGCAGAAGATGATTTTCTCAGCCTTTGACTATCCACAGCTGGATTCGTGCTGTCTATCAAATGTCAGTGATCTCCTCACCACCTGAGAACAGACTCTGTTACAACCTCTTCTTACAGTACTTGTACCTTCAGTGCTTCTTTCTACCATTTTTCCCCTTCTATACTTATCAAAAAGCTCACTTACTGTTCAAGTTAAGGTCAAGTTCTAGTTATTCTCATGAAACTTTTCTGTCTACTTGTCCCAAGTTGACGTTCCTGACTCTGAATTCTTATAATACTTATTTTCTGCACCAATAACTCTGCACTTCCCTTGCATAATAATTTAATCATTATCATTCAGGGCAGAGTTCTATGTTTTATACACTATATCTTTCAAGATGGTCTAAAATTGTGCTGTGGATAGGATCCTTTATTTTCTGAGTTATATAAATGAATCAGACATAAACATAAATTTTATTGAAAATATCCCAAAGCACAATAAGTCTGACACTGATGATTTGGGTATCTCTGCTCCAATGCTCTGATTCCATTATCCCAGAGAGAAGAATTCATTACACTTCCTTTTTCTATTATGCATTTTCCCCACTTAGTCACAAGGTGGTCTTCAGTTGCTTGCTGGACAGCTTTTTGATATCAAAAAATGTCAGCAAGTACCTGAATGAACCTCCTGCTAAGGAGACCACAGGAGCAGATACAGTTCCTTGCTTGAGTTGCACAAATGCTCTCACTATTCAAACAACATTTAGTCTGTTTTTTGAAAGAGACACCTTTCATTCTCAAGACTATCAATCTAAACCCTATTTCCTAAAACTAAATGCCACTAAACAAGAAGGAAAAAAAGAAGAATTCAGCATTGTTGCGGTAAAGTGATAAATACATCAAATTTTCAGCTCAGCTAGGTCAAGAAATGGACAAATTCTAGAAGTGATGGAAAGCAGAATCAGTGGGTAATGGGTACAAAATCTAGGCTTACACTGGGAAATTACAGTCTTTCGAACATTTTTTGAAAATAGTGAGCTCTTCCCAAACATATAAAACTAGAAGGAAGGTAGTTTTGTTGAAATAGAATATTTCCCTTACGAGGCAAAACCCCAGTCACCCAGGCAGATTTCCTGAGCTTCTTTACTGGCCTACCCACGGCACTTCCTTATGTCAGAACCTTGCTGAAAGCCCCATGCCCTAGTTAGCATGATTCAGTACAAGAAGCCACATCCAGTACTGTGTGTAGGGATGGCTCTTTGAAGGTTCTCAGAGTCTGAGTCAGCAACCTGCAGGTACTACACCACTACGGAAAACAGTTTCTCTAGTGTAGCCACTTCAATATTTCTGATCTTTCCCATAAGTTTTGTCCAGTCACAAGGAGAATTACTCAGACAGGTTTCAAAAAAAGTAATGTTATTGCTAAATGTATCATAATAATTAAGAAAATAGTTGCATATTAGAGAATTTTAAAACAGCAGGAAGATCCTAAGACATTTGGCTGGCATTATATGGCAAGGTGGGATGGATTGTCCCCAAGAACATTCTACCTGATAGGACACAAATGTTCATCACCTCCATATTTACACCTTATTGTGTGTGTGTGGGGGGGGGGGGGTTCTTCTGGCATTTGCCTGGTACCTGAAGAGCTGTCTCTTACTGAGCAATGAATCTTCTAGTTAAATATTCTCAGAAAAGAGTCTTCCCACAACAACAATTTCCTCAACCTCAAGCTGTCCATAATTTTTTATGGTGAGTCGTCTTATTAATGTATTTCACCTACAGATAAAACGTGCAGTTGCAAGCTTATTCCAGGATGTCCCACTTTTCCTTCTGTCTGTCAATTCTAGCAGCCAGTCTTGTACTTGCACTTCCCACAGTCTTAGTCAAGAGTGACATGTTATTATGAAAGGCAACTTGGTGTTAGAGATGACAACCAACTGTCCTAAATGCACAGGACAACATGTAATTTCAAACTTGTTCATTTGAAATTTAAAATTACCAAATCCCTGGATATAGGGTCAGAGAAGGCTTCAGTTCACATTCATAAGCTGTATTTTCAGTAAGTCTAAAATTCTGAAAAGAAGATGGGCACATGATGGAGAAAAGACATTTAGCATTTTGCTTAAAATATGTGAAATGAAATATTTTAAATTATTATTCATTTTAGGAATGAGAATGTGTATACACACACATATATATATATATATATATATATATATATATATATGCATATGTATATGCATATCCCAAATAAGCCTGTGAACAAGTGTTCTAAAGCTAATTCCTTTCCCTTTCCCCAGGCAAAATTGGAGATGTCATTCAGCCAAAGATGTTAGAGGTTCTGAACTCCACATACCCAGAAACTGAATTGCTGAAAATTGGGTCAGACAAGAAGATATTCTCATCTGGGTATCTGTGATAATGATGACTGTGCAGCAAAGAAACTCTGGGAAGTGCTTTGAGGATCTGTGAGATAAGAAGTAAAGAAGATATAAAATGGATAAGAAGAGTTGGGGAGAAAAGAAGCTCAGTAATGATTTAGAATTAAGAAGTGACAAATGGTCATGTGGAGAGTTCTCAGTGAGACCTGAGAAGCAAGTCTATGACAATCATCAGCCCCTGCTCCTGCAGCTTAAAATAATTCATATATGGTTGTGATCACTATCAGATGATGTCATCACCCTGTTACCACTACTTTTGAGGCAGGAATTCATGGCTTCTTTCCTCTGGAAACAAGAAAGCAGTAATTCTATCTGAAATGTAGCTTAGGTGATAACTTTGGCACCTGTATGTATATTAGGTTGGTGCAAAAGTAACTGCAGTTTAAAAAGTTAAAAATAATTGCAAAAACTGCAATTACTTTTGCACCAACCTAATACTAGTTAGCTGGCCTGTGTTAAGTATCTAAGTATGAAGACAGCACACTAGGAAGCAGAGGTGTCCTGAGTCCTGAAAGAACTCATATTAAGTAGACAAATGGAGCCTTTTCAGATTTTGTTTTCTAACTAACATTGGGATTTTAACTCAAGAATTGGAAGGAAGTGAACATTAAATAGAAGAAACAGTATAATAAAATAATTTATCTGGTCCTATCAGCCTAATTCTGTTTAGGGTAGCAATTAGTCACATGATTAAATAAGCCTGTTTTTGATGTCAATAACTTCTTGTGTAGTCAAATATATAAAGTTTTGTATGTAACAAAACTACGCTAAATCTAGAGATAAATTCAGCAAAAGCTTCCTGGTTTTTTATTCAACATGAGCCACCATTTAGCCTCACGGTTAATGGTACTCAGAAAGACAGATACTTAGGGATGAAGAAATAAGCTTAGATGAATTAATATTCCAAAATTTTTCAACTCCATTTGCTCACAGACAGATAGACACAACCGTAAAGTTAGAATTTTACAAGAAGCTAAATGGCACTGACAAAAATAGAAAGAAAAAGCACATACAGATGTTTACTTGAAAAAGTGAACAGTGGAAGAAATAATGCAGGTCCCCAACTGAGTAATCATCAAGAACAAACTGCCACACCACTGAGATTTTACAAAGGGCAGCATGGAATGTGTTGCAAGATAATAACAGAAAATAAGCTATAAAAAGAAAGATATTTTTCAGAACAAAGGGAAAATAATGTTCTCCGATAGTTTTCAGAAACATTTCAAATAAAGCACTGTGATTTGAGGAAAGAAAAAGTAGAAAGGAAGTAAGAGACTTCAATTCCATCCCAGTTCCTCTTTCATATTTGGACAATATAGTCTGTATCATGGACAATCAGATTATTGACCCCTGTAGATATATGGGTGTCTGCAATTTAAAAAAGAAATACAGCATTCTCATTTCTTTTCACTAGCTAAACTCTTTAAAATTGTATCAGTTATGGTCAACTTTATTAATTTCACTTTCTCATTCATTAAAGAATTTGACATCAAATATATTTGTATTTTAATGATGACGATCCCACTTAGAATACATAGAATTTAGGCAAGTAAAATTTTACCTCCCAGACTCAGTTTTTATTTGTGTATGATGAGGACTTTGCAGAACTATTGAGAGGGTCAGAGATAATATGTATCGCCATACATGTTATATGTGTCTGATAATGGCTAGCTCCTCCAAATTGCTAATATATTGTCAACTGTTTTTATGAGAGTTTTAAAGATACTGTCCCCAATATCCACCAAGTTTTTTCGAAGCTCTGAGCCCAAACACCATCAAAATAACTTTTAAAATGCTAAGTTGCCTATACAACTGCTCAGATCCTTCTTAAAAATAGTTAACAGCTTATTTTTGAGCATCATTATGTGCAGATTTATGTTTTAGGGCGCTCACAACATTGCTCACTCCAACCATATCATTTAAGATTGAAAGCACTGAAATGGACAAATCAAAAATTTTTCAGGTAAATGTACAAACTAGGAGCAATTTTCCAGGAAAATGTGCAGTGTTTATAGTAAGAGTAAGGACAAATTAAAGTAATTTTGTAGAGCAAAAAAAGAAGAAAGTCAACTCATTTCAACAAATGTTTACTAGATGTCTACTATGCACAAGTAAGCCAGACGTTAGAAGTGCAGGAGCAGAGCTATGACACACAAGGGGTGCCAAAAAAATTTGTATACAAGTGGACACTTTGGTCAACGTTGCTCAAGCAGTAGTTCGCCGTAATCAGAAGTATCTGGACGCTGATGGAAACCACATTGAGCACTTCTTGTAATTGTAGAAGTCAAACATGACTTGTATTCATCTTTTGTTATCAGTATATATTGAGTATTAGTTTTAATAGGTTTTTTTCCTTTCTTAAAATGTGTATAGATTTTTTTGGCATGCTCTGTGTATTCCAGAGAACTAACCCTTCCTTTTCTACCCTCAGGGCCTGTGCTAATCAACATTTGATCAGCAGACAAGAAGACAGCAGACATTTTCATGTTTGCAGATGTCACAGAATGGAAAACCCCTAGGAGACATTAGGGAACTCCAATAGTAGGATAGATGAAAATAGAAATTGCCTTAGGATGTTGAAGATGTGCCCAAAGGCTAGAAATAGGAATCCAATAGAGCAAAAGCATACTGCCAGAGGAAAGCGAGGCTAAAGATTTGAGGCAAGAACAACTGTGGTCAGATACATTCTACCTTGTCGTAAGTGATTTTCTTCCTTAAAGACCTGGTAATGCAGCATAGTCCTCCTACCCACACACATAAACATAATAATAATTAAATGAAAGATTGGCAACAGCAAGTATTCTCCAGGATATAGAGCAACTGGAGCTCTCTTACATTGCTGGTGGGCATGTAAATTAATAAAACCACCTTGGAAAAATATTTTATAGTATATATACCCTATGACCCAGCAGTTCCACTCCTGGGTGTATGCCTAAAAGAAATGAATACTTATGGATACCAAAAGACATGTCCGAAATGTTTATAGCCACTTTATTTATAATAGCTCAAATGTCCATTAATTTTAGAATGGGTAAATAATGTGTATTTTATTTATAGAATGGAATATTACATAGAAATAGAAAATAACTAGCAACACACTCAAGAGCATGCGTTAATCTAATAGACAAATGCCGAGTGAAAGAAGCCAAACAATAGCAAGTACATACCGCATGACTGCATTTATATGAGATTCAAACAGAAAAGTGATCTATGGTGATGGAGGTCAGTGCAGTATGTCCTTGGAATACTCTTGGAAGGGGTCTATTGACTGGTGGGAAGGGCAATGAAGGTTTTTTCCTAGTGATGAACATTCTCTAATTTGGGTGGTGACCTGGGTGGTGTTTACAAGGATATATGCATATATTAGAACCTACCAAACTGTTCAATTATGATTAGTGTACTTTACCTTGATAGATAGATAGATGATAGATAGATAGATAGATAGATAGATAGATAGATAGATAGATAGATGATAGAGATAGATAGATGATAGATAGATAGATAGATAGATAGATAGATAGATAGATAGATAGATAGATAGATAAAAAAAGGCATTTTCCATATGGCCTCAGGCCCTTGGATGGGGATCATCCTGCTTATAAACTGCAAGGAATCACCTCACTGCCGGCAAGGTTGGTTTTGATTGGGGTAAGAAGGAAAGGTTACTAGAAAAATTGGCTAATAAATATGATCAAATGTATATGAAGAATATCTAAATTTCTATTGTGCCATCAGCAAAGACCAATATTTTAGCCATTATCTATTGTCTTTTATTTGTTGTGTTTGTGTGTCTCTTCCTCTCCCGGATTCTTAGAGAGACATCTTCTAAGACATGTGGCTGAAATGTCACGTTATAACTCACACGCCTAGTACAAAGCTAAACACGCATACAGAGATGTTCAAATCGTACTCATAATAACCGTAATGCCATTTGTCAATGACCATTCTATACCTAACAAAATAATTAGTCCTCCTATCAACCCTGTGAAGTAGGTATGTTTATTGTCAGGCTATGGATGAAGAAACTGAGGCTCAGAGACCTCTTGTGGATAAATGGAAGAGCAGGCCCTCAAATGCTGTACACAAATCTTATGTTCTCTGCTGCAGACATTTCCAGTTGTTAGAGTAGACTGAACAACTTAGGCTGCCGTTCTATCTGAGATGTTCATCACCATGGCTCTGCCCTGGCGCCCCTGCCAATATCAGACACTGTGTTTATCAAACATTGCCTGAGAACCCAAAATGCCCACGGACCTGGAGTAAACATGACTCAAGACCTCACTAAGACCAATGTCCACATAGTTCATATGCTCGTTCCGTGTTTCATAGCCTTCTAGACGGTCCGCAATCACTTCTCAGCATATCCCCATATGAAGTCAGGCAAATGAATCTGCTCAGGGGTCTTCAGTCGTTCCCTTAGTGTAATTATTCATCTACTCTCCAATTATTTATTATTAAATTTTTAATGTGATTAGGAATCTTTTTTGATAGATATCTAAGGGCCCCTTTATTCTGAACATTTCTTAATCTATTTATAAAATCACAAATTTGAATTTTGTTCTTTCTTGATCATGTCTAGAAAGAGTTCAAGCCCTCTTGGCTAGCCAAGGCTTCTCTGTTCTATGACCAAAGCAGACTAGTTAGTGCATTGGTGATCATATGCTGCCAATCCATGTCCACAGACAGAAAGAAGCCTTTCTGGAAAGAATTCGTTATCTTGTTTTACGATCTGCATTGATGATAGTTCTGCATCCTTTTCTCACCTAATTCTATTTGACAGCTAAAAGTAGATCACGTTTCTAGAACATCAGCATATTTTTAGGTGGCATGGGCATTTCTTTCATACGATGATCTGTCAGATTTAATTCACAGAAAGGTAGAATGTCCTTTAGTGATGGCAAATTCATATTCCTCATTCATGATGGACATCATTTCTGTGGACAGTTAAACAATGCAACATCTCATGGGAGCCTTACTTTCCCATAATACGTTCTGGATTAAACCCTTCCTAGAGGACTGAGTCTACTGGTGGAAAATAAAGGTATTTAAAGAGATAAACCACCAAAGGAGGAAGAGTGGGAAAAGCATTGGATAATGGAGTGAAAGGATTTGGAGATATGTGCGTGTTGCTACAGATGTATAAGAAACTCTTCTGGGTTTCAACCTGATTCCACATTTTATTAGGTGATCTTAAAACCATAGCCTCAGTTTACTCATCTGTAAATGTATTGTACATATTCAGTGTTTAAACTGTGCGGCACAGAGCCCAACAAATAGTTATACAAAAAATAGGTCTTTTCACTTGAGAGAACTTTCCTCAACTAACGTGTCTTCCTTCAATCCTTATATTCCTGGGCACAGGGGGACCCAGAGAATAATCGATGCTGTTGTCAATGGCAGTAGTTAGTAAGCTGAACTACAAGAACTTCTTAGTTGTTATGGTTGAAATATCATCAGCCCCTGCTTTGTGTCAGTTGTTTTTGCAATGTTGGGGCTGGACTTGAACCAGTCTCTACCTGTCACTAAGCAATTTACATTTTTCTTTTAATTATGGAGTTTATTTCCTGATTTTCTTTCTTAAAGAGAAGTTACTGAATCATCTTCTTATTAAACATTGTCTTTCAAGTTCTCACTAAAATCTCAGGAGAAGACTTTATTGTCTTCACCAGCAAGCCTGATTTCAGTTCCAAATTGTCTAGTTTTGCTTCTCTCACCTTTTCTACGAGATGGTTTTCTTGCCTTCTACTGTTACTGTCTATGCCTTCATGAAAAAGGATGAAAGACTCGCCTGCAGATATTTGTAAGTATACAATTAAAGTAATAATTTGGGAGTTTGTTTTCATAACATTTCATAAAAGCCATGGACTCCTGACACTCCCATTAGATGCTGTGTGACCTTGAAAATGTCAGAAGGCTCCCTGTGCCTCATTTCTCTCATATGTAAAGCATACAAAACATTAGTAACAATAGTATCGACTCTGTTGAACTGCTGTGAGGAATAAATCAATACCTATCAAACACTTAGTATAGTGTCTGCCATATAATGAGCACTTAATAAATGCTAGAAATAAATGTTCTTAATAATATAAGTGTTCTGAAAACACTTAGCAACTACTTTTATTCATTTTGCATGCTTACTATAGAGAATATTATGTAGTTTTGTTTTTCTTTCTCTTGAATCCAACACTTACATGCTTTTAGCTTCTGAAGTATTGGAAGCTCTGTCCAGCATATAGTAGACACCAAATAAATGTTTAAGTTTGTAAGTAAATGATGCAAGAAAGTGGGAGAAAATTTATTTCAGCTGTTCAAATGTGAAGTCTATATGATGTCGTCAATGATTGAAAAGTATTCTGCACTTAATAGGGATGCATGTAATAGACAAAAATCTGCAACGTAACAAAAAGGACACTACCCTCTGGATGTTTCTTCAGAAAGAGCCAACTAAACAGAAAAAAAAAAAAATCATGGTTCCCTGCATTTTGTGGGATACCATAGTATCTAGAATGTCTTCACTCTAGTAATTTCAGTACTGCAAAGCCTGGGTATTTTTAAACAAAGTGGAACAAAGCCTATGTATATTGATGAATTACTAAATTCTATGAAAAAAATCCCCAAACTATTAATTGATGAATACCTGAATTAAAGAATACATTTAAAGACATTCTATTTTTAAACACGTTAACTAATCCTATTGCCAACAAAGTGTTGTAGGTAGAGTTTTAAGAATAACCAAAGGTATAGTATTATATAATCTGATCAATTACTTATATAAAAATTATTGGTGATCATACACTTAGTTTCCTCTCTTTAAATGATAGATCACTGTGGCAAATCTCATGAATAGCAAACTTGCATTTTATTGCAAACTTTTATGTCATTTTTTTAAAAAATGTATAAAGATGTTTTTAGCATTGAACTTTTAATGTGACTTCAATTAAAATTGTTCTAGTCAATGGCCATTCAGGAGTTGAGCAAAGATGGAAAGGATTATTGTGTGAAGTATTAACTTTCATGACTTAGATGGGTTTAGTAAGAATGAATAACTATTTCTAAGGAATATTGTAGAAACAATTACAAAATCTGATTTGGGTGGAGTTTGAAATCGTTATACTCTGAAGTTGCTTTCATCTCAACAATTGTAATTTTGAATCTTTAACTTTACTGGATATTAAGCTCTAGTAGTTTTATATAATTAAATCTGCACTGACTGGTAGAAGAACTAGAAGCAAATAATTTATATAGTGAGTTGTTTATTGACCTGAAAACTGTATTACATGAGAGAAAAGACAGTGCTATATCATTACTTCACTGGTGACACCCACCACTTTATCCACTTGACATTCATTCAAGTCTAACATCTATTTTAAAATAGATGCATTTCGTATTTCGGTGGTATCATATATATTATCAATTGCTATGACAGCAGCTTTGTAATCCTATAGTCACTCTAGTTCTCTTTAGTGTACTTGTCAAGTGCTTTCATGAGAATATTCATAACCTATAATGATAAAGCCTAAATGATCATTGCTTCTTTGAAAAGCTTTTATTATATTTTTTTCCGTCTGAAGGGATTTATGTGTTTTTTTGTTTTGTTTTGTTTTTTTCCTGTGAAGATTTAATTAGTCCAGCTTTTCCTACTTGAGCTTTTAGGACTTCTACTGAAAACAGCATTTCCCTTTCCAAATAATACAGACCAACCTCACTTAGCAATGCTCTAAGTGTATCCTTTTATTTCAATGACTTGCATGGATTGTGTGTGCGACTCCACTGCCATTTGGTCAGTTAATGTGCACTATGAACCAGGGCCTGCTGGTTGCCCTATTATTGTGTAACTTTCTGTCTATTTACAACATGGCTAAAGTAAATATCCGTTTCTGGAAAAGAACTTCTGTAATAATATTCAATGTCGTTTACCTGAGCATTTTTGCTAGTAGTGCCCTTCTTTTTTGCTAAACTAACTTGCTTTTATCTTCTTACCTTTCCTCTCACTGACTATAAATTAACCTCAAGGCAAGCTACCACCACCGATGTCCATTTATCAGCAAAGGAAAGAAAAAGAAAATAGCTTTAATCGTAATTCAACTCAATAACTAAGCATTTATCGAGCACCCATTTCATGCCATGTGGTGAGCCAGAAATTGGGAAAACAAAATGGAATTTGTTTTTATCCCTAACGAGTTTTCAGGGAAGGTAGGTATGTAAAAATAAAAATACTATAATATAATAAGCAATGAAACATATCTGCAATGTAATGTAAAACAGTCTGTAAGTCTTTGTAACATCGTGGTTAAAAACATAGAATCCAGAGGAACTCAGAACCATATTGCCTGGGCATGAATCTCAGCTCCAGCTCTTAATACCTATGTGACTTTGGGCACATAACTGAACATCTCTGTCCCTCAGGTTTTTTAACCTGTAAAATAGGGATAAAATTAGTACCTACATCATAGTGTCATTATAGTTAATATTTATACTAAATATAAATGAGTTAATACTTATGAAGTACTTAATATAGTGTTTGGCACATATTAGGTATTATATAAGTGTTTGCTGAATAAAATAATGAAGGGTTGATTAATTACTTAGGGGGTAAGAAAAGGGGTGATCCCAGTAGGATATTTAGGAAAAATACTTCAGAGAACTGGCATCACTTAATAAGAGCCTTTATAGATGAATCAAATATTCCAAAAAAGGACAAGAAGAAGAAAGCATAAATAATGACACATGGGTGTGTCAAGTCTCTAGAATATTTAGTAAAGGGTTAATATGGCCCTACGAATAGAAGAAAACTTTCATTAAAACTGTGATTCAAGATGAGGATGGGAACAAGCTGTGAAGAAACAAATTAAAGACTTTAGGTTTCAATGATCAGGCAATGAGGAGCTTTTAAACTTAGTGAGTGAAGTGATTAGATTTGTATTTTAGAAAGATAATTTAAATTATAATATAGAAGATGAATTTGAGCAAGAGAAACTGAAGATACAATAATTAGTTAACAGACCACACTCTGGGAAGAGACATCTTGGGCCCGAAAAAAACAAACAAACAAACAAAAAAAAAAACGGGATGTCATTAATGTAGAATGAGGTAAAGAAACATGGCTCCATTCTAGTCGAAGACAGAACCTTTCTCATAATGAATGCCCAACTTCCTCCTAGAGAGAAATTAACATAGTCTATAAAATACGTAAGCAATTTTCTGACAAATGCTAATGGTTTAAGGTCTTTTCTGGGAAACGTGTTTCCCACAAATCCAGCTAATTGTCAGTCAAGAGTAATGACTTTTAACTACCCTATTCTCTTTCTCTTGTATATAGTGTAACCAGGGTTATCTGATCATTCTTTTTTTTCCTTTAATAAAATATCCCAACTAAGAGAGGATTTCTGAATTAAACTTCTTATGTTTCCTTCCTTAGAGTAAGCTTGAAATAACATTTGACACATGCCAATTACCAAATTAGCAGCAAAAAATTAGACAAAGAAAGCAGAAATTTGGAGGAAAACAGTGCCCTTGTTTGGGAAATTTTAAGCTGAAAAAACTTTCAGGATATCCAGAAAGAGAGTAGGAGGACGATGATAGAAGTTATTATTTGTTGAGTACCCTATGTGGAAGGCACACACTATGCCAGTTACTTACTTATCTTTAATGTTACAACAATGTAATTAATATCTTCATTGCCACTTTATGTATGCAAACACTGATATGAAGAGAAGCTATAAAATGTGCCCAAGACCACTAAACGAGTAGGTTGCTGAGGTGAGATTCAGATCCTAGACCTTTGATGTCAAGGTCTGTACGAGCACCACTATGCCAAATGACTCTGGTGTCTTGTGATTAGGAATGATTTTGTATTATCTTCAATGTATTGTTTAATGACATAAAAAAATTATTTATGTTTCTATTAAACGTAGTATCCAAAGACTTACTCTCTGCTCAAGTCAAATTTTAAAATTAGAATATATAGCAGCTGTACATCAGAATCATTAAGAACACAGCTTTAGACTCTGTCAGACTCCGTTAGGATCCATGCCTTAGGAAGACTTACTGGGCCCCCGTTTCTTACCGGTAAAATGGAGATAATGTTTGTCTCACGACATTGCTGTGAGTATTCAATCAAGGAGTATTTGCCAAGAGTCTTTCACAGTGCATGACAAATGGAAAGTAATCAAGAGTAGTTCTTACCATTATTATAATTACTTACCAAATCATGTTTGGCTCATAAATATTTTTGTGGGGACACATGACCAGGATTACAGTGAAAATCAAAGGTAATGACTTGATTGCAAAAAGTGAATTTAACTTCTGAACAGAAGCCTAATAAAATCAGGTCAGTTTTCATTTTCTCTCATTCCAACCCAGAAAAAGGTACAGACGTGTAGAGTTACCCCATGAAACTACCATCTACTATATATCTTATTTTGTAATGCTACCGAGGACCTAAAGGTGAGAGATACATTCTGCTTTCAGTCTAATGGAGTAAACAAATTAGCACAGTGGTAAGGTGATGAAGCAATTATCAGATTACCATCAGGTCACTCCAGAGTACTCCAGAATGGTCAGGTTCATTACAGAGTAGGTTGGATTAGGAATTCACTTTGAAGCAGGATTACATTCTGAGTCTGAAACCCAAACAACAGAAGATCTGAATCTCAGATTGTCCTTCAATGGATCCAACATTCTGATCTTTCATCGGGTATGACGTGACCCAGGGTTCGGTCAGATTTCTCTGGACATGTTGTTCTGTACACGAGTGTTCAGTTCAGAAACCCTTGGGTCAGGGTCCAAGAAACAGAACTAGCTGACACTGGATAATATAAGTTGGGAGACCAAACACTAAAAAGCCAAGAAGAAGTTTGTTTTCTTGAGTCACATCATTACACATCTATTAAGCATTTGCTCTGTGCTAGCGACAGGTTAGATGGGAAAGAGGAGCAAGCCATTGATCCCTGTCCTCCAATGATTTGTAATCAAGTTTAGAAGATAACTAATATGTACCGTGTTTCCCCGAAAATAAGACCTAGCCAAGAATCAACTCTAACGCCTCTTTTGGAGCAAAAATTAATATAAGACCCGGTCTTATTTTACTATAAGACTGGGTAATATAATATAATATAATATAATACCAGGTCTTATATTAATTTTTGCTTCAAAAGACGCATTAGAGCTAATTGTCTGGCTAGGTCTTAGTTTGGGGGAAACAGGGTATATATATTACATATATAATGAAATAATGTTTCGATCATAATAAATTCAGTATTTATTATGGTCCAGACATCTTACATATATTATATCCTACAATGATAATACAAATCTTATAAGGTAGGTAATACTAACTCCATTTTACAGATGAGAAAAAATGTCTGGCGAGGTTAAGAACTGAGTTTAAATTCATACCAATAAGTTTAAAGGCGGGGAGGAGTAGATTCCATATCTTTGAACTCCTAAGATTACACATGCTGTCTGCTATCTTTGACATTTGTGGAAGGAACTCAATTTCTTGTCCGAAAACATACGGATGTTGGGCTAGAATTAGTCAACGCCTGTGCCTCAGAATCTGAGGTTTTTGTGAAGAATACAGGGGCATGGGCCTTTGCTCCGGAGATTCCGTTTTGTGAGATGTGAATAATTAAAACACCCTAGAGAAGGCATTTTACAAGCGACTGTAGGTGATGCTCACAGAGCAGTTCTCCACAACAGGCACTTAGGAACCAGTGAGCCAGCACTGTGCGTCTCACAGAACATTCCAGAGATCAGCAGAATCGCCCTCACTTGGGAGTTAGTCAGGAATGAAAACCTGGGGCCCCACCTCAGATGTACTGGGTCAGAATCTGTATGTTAACGATGACTCTTTTATGATTAAATTCTATAGCCCTAACACAACAGCTATAGGGATCCTAAAACAGACAGAACCTAATTGATACAATCCTAACAGAGGAAGCAGAACCAGGGTTGGGTAGGATTTGGATCAGCAGTTGGGAAGGGGAAGAACATTTGGAATTCGGGAAAACAACAGCACTGAAACACAGGATGAAACTAAACCCAGAGATTCATGGTTGGTGATGAAGTCAAAGAGAAGCTTTTATATTCCACCTCTTCTTCAGGACCCTGCCTAAATACCTTGGCCAAGGCTCCTTTTCCCTGTCTCTATAAAATAAGAACATAGGAAGAAACTCCTGATTCTATTTCCCACACCCGTAGGCTTGCTCAGATACTCCCAGAGGTGACCCACTTTCCAGAGAAAGTGGTTCTTTTGAGACTATGCCTTTGCCAAGCCTGATTTGCTATAACCTAAGAGGTGACTGTGGGAAGGCTAGTGACAACTTATTGTTATTTTGGTTTTGAAATAGAGTCTTTGCCAACACTGCTCACAGGCTGGTGTCAGCTCGGCTGAGGGGGCAGCGGGAGAACAGAAGAGACAGTATCAGAAGCCACTAACCTCTGCTCCACTGAGTCCTGGAAGCAGCAGAGCCAAGACAAGAAGCACTTGCAACACTCCCAGGGCAGGCGAGTGGAAGCACAGGCTGAAGGGATGCAGCATCTGGATAAAGAGCTGGGACACCTGCACTCAATGATGCCCAGGCTGCCGCTCTCAGCAAAAAGGCTGACAGAGCCAGAGTTCATGGGCCCTAATGCCAGAGGGCAGAGATGCAAATAAAAGGCCACCCTCTGAAAGGGCACTAGTTCTCAGAGAGGACCCACCCTTGGACATGATCCCCACAGGTAAGGGTAAGGGGTAGAACCTATCCAGGCTCTGCTCAAAGGGGCGGCAGCAGCTTCATCTCTGAGGTAAAATAACAGGAAGGCGGCAGGTGGCCCCAGGCACCAGTAGATGGTGTACACCAGCAGGGCTGTAACTTCTCACCAAACCCCCAAAATGTTGACTACCTTTTTATGTTGTTTAGTTTGTGGTCCAAAATTTTTTTTTGTATGACAAATAAATGGTTTTGTATTTTTTTTGAACCCTTAGGTCTACATTGGCTCACGTTAATTTAGCAAACTTATCACCTGAACTTTAATATAAAGTGTTCTATTTGTCACATCCCAAGTATTCATTGGTTAAAACATGGGATCTTTTGGAGAGAGATGTTTAGGTTAAAATCTAGAGGCACCAATGAGAACTCTTCTAGAGGTGGAGACAGATATTTTGGACAAAGCAAATTGCTTTGTTGTTTTTGTTTTTCAAACATGTTTTATTATAGATAGGTGAGTTCTTAGAAAAGATGATTTAATAATTGATTATTTCTTTGTTTCGAACAAATATAGTATTTTTTTATTTAAAATTTATTGGGGTGACAATGGTCAACAAAACTACAAGGTTTCAAATGCACACTTCTATAATACATCATCTACATATTGCTTTATGTGTTCACCACCCAGAGCCAGTTCTCCTCCATGTATTTGACCCCTTTTACCCTCTTTTACCATTGCCCCTTCCCCCAGTAAGTTTATTTTAATTGATCCAAACTAAAGCACTCAATATTTAACAGTTGTGATTTAAGGATTAAACTGAGAGAAATAAAGGGTGACAACTAAGGAAGTTTCTGTTTTGTAAGTGGCTGTGCATAAAATAATCAGCTCCCAGACCTGCATGAATTAGTTCTGCTATTCCCATTTTAGATTCCCCAGAGTCGGCAGTATCCCATTGGCCCCTCCGTTTGCTCTTAAATGTCACTAGAATCTCTGTACAGAATTATAACCTAATTACAACCTACACATTTGGGGATACTTTTATGTTAAGAACTTGTGCAAATTTAACAAATGAAACCAGATGAGTTGAAGCAAGAAGAACCACATGAGAAACATAATGTAGCTTCAGAGATTAAAAAAAAAAAAAATTCAGGCAATAATCCTAACATTTTCTCCTTTAGCATTAAGTGTTTATCAAGGCTGCACATTGTAATGATGAGTAATGCTGCATGGTATAATGGAAAATGATTGAGTGACATATCAGAGCACTAGCTACACATCTGAGCTTGTACTTAACAGCTTGGCTGGTTTTAATACGGGCCATAGTTACAGACACTAAGCTGGCAAGTTTGGCTAAAAATGGTTAAGAAAGTAATCACTGAAATAAAAGGCAACACGGTTAAATTTTTTAAATCTTAATACTGCTTCCCCTTAGTAACATGTAAAGTGACTTTGCTGCTCTCCAGCAAAATGATTTTCCTGTGAAATTTCACTTAAGTCACCCAACAGATCCACAGGTATTCTGCTAATTAAAGAACAAAGCACCGCGTCATTGCACTGCTGGAGCAAACACAGCACTGACATGGGCTCCCCACATGGTCCTATCCCTTGGACTTTACCTGCAAGGCATATAAAATGAGGGGTTTACATAGTGTTGACATTCCACGTCTTATAACGTAATTGTGGTCTTTTACTGTTGAAGTTGAAAAAAAGCCGTTTTCTTCCATGTAGGGTGATACCATATTCATTTTTCTTTCTTTTTCCCTTTTCTTTTTTTTCATTAGCTTCAGGTGCACAAAACAATGTAATAGTTAGACATTTATTGTTTCTATCCCTCACACAGTGATAACCCCCTTCCCCCATCTAAAAACTCTCTGACGTCACATACTGCCATTACATTTCCACTGTCTCTATTCCTTATGCTGTACTCCACTTCATGTATATATATAATGATAGTTGGCATTCATTATTGTTGTGCAGCACATTCATTTTTAAACCAATCCTCACTCCCTCTAATCTGGGACAAAGAGGCGGTCACCAGCTTCTTAACATCAATACTTTCCAACAATACAATCTAGTGGAAAAAAGAAATACATTCCAGGAACTAGACCTTACAGTAAATGTCTACTAATTATATTTCCTAATGATTTTCATTACAAAGTTGGACATGCATTCCTTGACAAATGTTTAAAACCTAAAAATGGTTTTAAAATGTCTCAAAAACACAGTTCTTTAACAGATATCATATATTTACTTATTTATATGAAAATAATTGTTGATAAAAATACAGTGATAGTATTAAAATGTTTAAAACAGTACTGTGTTTCTCTAAAAGTTTCACATGTAAATACCAGAAATGAACATATAAAATAGCTCCAGTCTATGGCTATATAATCACGTCTTGCCTTAGCTATCATTTTCCCAGGATTGGAGCAATTCCCTAAAACTTCAGTAATTTGTTACGATTTTTCACATATTTTCAAATTGCTTTGGCAACACCAATTCTGCTTCTAAAATATTTTTTTTTCTTTCTTTCTTTAGCACTTCCGTTTAGTTGACCACATTTGAAATCTCTAGGTAACTGTATCTGGTAATAGTAATTAAAATGTATGATTCCCTGGTTGAATGATCAAATCTACAAGTTATTCCAACAAAATATTTATACAATTAATTAATGATGTTGATATTTCAATGAGTAGATACACTTTAATAATATCTCTTTATTACCTTAAAATCATAACTGTTCAAAATGCACAGCAGTAGTTCCAATGCTGAAATATAGATAGATACATAGATACATAGATACATATAAATAATAGAGGATTCCATATATCTAAAGGCCCACATATCCAATTCTTATTAAGCACCTAGGAGGAATCTACTTGAACATTTCATTGTCTACTACCTGGTTAATGTTTGTAAAGATTAGAAGAAAGCAAATAGATCAGTAATCTAAATTCATCATAAATTTTTTAATCTAATGTTTTGTTTATGAACAGTATGTAAAACAACTGTCTGTTAAATGTAGAATTTATTTTGATATTTTTGGATGTTGCTGATAATTACCCTAACTCAGCTATCACAAAAAGAGGAGAGATGCATCTGGGACCACAGCTAATGACAGAAACAAAAATAAGATCAAGATAGAGACACACTAGCTCTAAATTCTGGAAGGAGATGCTACTCCTTAGGATTAAACTGATAACAGTTGGTAAATCACACAAAATTAGAACTTTTTTTATTTTTTAGATTGTAGGAAAACTATTATTCTATGTTAAAGAAGTTAAACAGTGATACCCTTTGAAACTGGTCTCCTTACCAGGAGAAATCAGTCTCTTCAATTAAGTTATTCTAATCTTATAAATTGATCAAAATGATTCCCAGTAGAGAACATGCTAAATGATTGCTTGCTTATTGATAAAAAGAACTGTAGGCAGAACTTCAGAGACTATCATTTAATATTATCTCCATTTAAGCCTTGTTGAGTTCATCAGCATGCTTGTATAAGATAAAAATAGAGAACATGAATAAGTCAGAGAGAGGTAATTTAGATATTATATATTTTATAGAAGCTATTTTAAAAAGTGAGTCAATTATAAGAAGTACTGAATTACTTCATGAGGATTTGCTGAGAACCTACTGGCTAGACAAAGAAAATGTATTGGAAATTTTTCCAACAAAGTACATTTAGTGAGAAAAATGAATCTTTAATTCCAAGGCTCTGCAATTAACGTGTAGAATGCCTAGCCAAAAGTACAAACTGCCCTCGAATTTTTGTGTTGGGTCTTAAAAACCCATTAGTATTCTGTAATTCATCTTTTTATTTTAACATAAATAGATATGTTAGTCCAGCTCCTCTGAGAGACATATATCAAAACAAGATTAAACAGGCAAAAGATTTACTGGACAACTCCTGTGAAGGGAAATGGGGAGAGACCTGAGGGAGGCCAGGAAAGCTGTCAGACCACATGCTGGTCTGGCTCTTGTGAAGAAGAGAGGGAAGGAAGAAAGGTTAAGTGAAAGAGTCTTAGAAGGCAGTGCAGTTCCAAGGAAGTTTAACAAAGCTAATGGAAGCACTTGATCCAAAGTCACCATTTAGAAAAGTCCTCCACTTCCCAGGAATGGGCCTGCCTTATCTCTGCCTTGCTCAGTCTTTCACTGGACCAGTCCACTAAATGTGGGATGCAGGCTCACTAAAAGATTAAGACCTAATCAAAAGATTATGGAATGTATCCCCTCCCCTGACACCTTAGGCTGACAGCAACAGGGCTTCTGTATTTAAGCTGAAAGAACTAAAAGTCTGTCTCTATTTGAGAAGGAGTTTCGAGGGAAATCTAAAGACAACAAGGGATAAATAAATAAATAAATAAATAAATAAATAAATAAATAAATAACAAGAACAGTAAAGGATATCGAAGCCTCAGATATCTACAGTTACAGCAAACATCAAAGATAGCCAAACTCCTGGTCAAATGAACATACGCCCTCTCACTAAAGGCCTATTTACGTCTGTTACTATTACTCAGTATATAATTCCAGGCTTTCATAAAAATTTAGAAGTTGTATTAAAAGTCAAGAAAAAACACTATCTGAGAGACAAAGAAGCAACAAAACCAGATTCAATATGGCAGAGATTTCGAAATGATCAAACCAGGAATTTAACATAACCATAATGAATATGCTGAAGGCTCTACTGGAAGAAGTGGAGAACATGCAAGAATAAATGAGTAATATAAGCAATGACTGAAACCCTAAGAATCAAAAGGAAACTTAAAAACACTGTAAGAGAAAGGAAGAATTTCATCGTTGGGCTTTCTTCCTTCCCTCTCTTCTTCACAAGAGGAAAGAAACAGTGAGCTTGAATTCAGTATGTCAGTTAAAACTTTCCAAACTGGTTTTCCAATACATATTTCCAAACTGCCCTCTAAAATGGTTATATCAATTCACATTTCCACCAGCAGAGTGCACATGTGCAATTTCTTACACTTTCATTCAAACTGAGTATTGATACTTAAAAACAATTAAATTATTGTCCACCGATATACATTCTAATCCCAACAGTGCATATTAAATGAACTTGAAACATGATTGTTAACATTTGGAAGCAAGGGGTTCACACTGACCAAGTTCACATTGAGGTGAGTTGTCATCGATCCATTGCTTAGGTTTAAGCTTGTTCCAGGGGTCACTTGTTATTATGGTTAAAGAATAAGCAATCTTTATCTATCCTTCTAAAAACTTTTCTCAGAATTTATATATTGGGAGAAAATAACTTTTATTAATATTGAATATTTATTCACGAACAGGGTATGAATTTATTTAGGTCTTTAATTTCTCTCAATAATGTTTTTACTCTCTGAATTTTATTTCAAGAAATAATTTATAAAAGCCAATTTCTGTCCAATAATCCTTAAGTCATTTAACAAATCCTAAATCCACTTACATGTGAATTTATCATTCCACATATTTCTGTTTTATCCAGAATAATTTCTTGAGAAACTACAAAAATAATTCAACAGATCTTATATGGCATAGAAATTTGAGAGAATCTAACAACAGGTATTGCTTACATAGTAAACAGTCAACCAAAAAGATTAATAGGTTGAAGGAAAGGCAAGTATAGATATTTCAAATGTATGCCATATATTCAAGACTGTTCTATATTTATATTTTATTACTTATTTGGATAATAGCAAAGAGTCTAATTTATTAATTTAGGATTCATTTATGCCCCTCCCAATTGTCATCTGGAAGCAATAATAAATAAAATAATAAAAATGTCATTGAACTGAAGGGAATAATAGAAGCATGTGTATTTTGCATAACATTCCCAGAATAATGCAAAACAAAATGAATGCTGATTTCTCTTCAATATGCCAATTCTGCTCTTATTTTTAATTTGAAGCTTTTTAATATCAGCAAAAGGAATATAGAATTTTCTACTCAAATTTATCTTGTTGACTTTCTTTAGTCAATAGAATTTAACAAAATGTAAGTCATTTATTTCAGTTGGGGGGCAAGCCTAGACATTGATCATTAGTAATACTGTACTTACATAATAAGCTATTCAGTCCTAATTGTGATAACAATTGACTACTTGCAATGTAAGAATGCCTATGATGTAAGTGATTAAGAGATCTAACTGGAATTTAATTGTAACCAAAAATCATGAGCTAAATAATTTTACTGTGATTTGGTTTCTTTTTTTTCTACTTTTTGATCATTGTGATGCTCAAGATATAAGTCATAATTACATACATTTTTTAGAACAATGGTGTCCAAATTTTTTCAATCCGCAACCTGGTTTTCAAAAAAATCACATCCACTATAAAGCATAGTTAAATATTTAAATATCGTGTATGCGTGTGTATGTGTGTGTGTGCGTGCACATATGAGGTATAACAATTAAGTTCGCGAATTCACCCTAGAAAAAGTGCTGCACATCTCATTGCTAAATATCACTATGGTCACCTTTGAAGTACTCCCCTTGGGAAGCTATGCACTGATGCCAGCACCTAGTCCACCCTTCAAAGCAATTTTGGAACTCTTTTTCTGGAATGGCCATCAGAGCTGTCGTCGTATTATCCTTGATGTACTGAATGTCATCAAAGTGTCTTCCTTTCAATATTTCCTTTATCTTTGGGTAAAGAAAGAAGTCATTCGGGGTCAGATCAGGTGAGTGGGGAGGGTGTTCCAATACAGTTATTTGTTTCCTGGCTAAAAACTCCCTCACAGACAGTGCCGTGTGAGCTGCTGCATTGTCGTGATGCAAGAACCATGAATTATTGGCAAAAAGTTCAGGTCGCCTAACTTTCTTGCACAGCGTTTTCAGCACTTCCAAATAGTAAATTTGGTTAACTGTTTGTCCAGTTGGAACAAATCTGTAAGGAATAATCCCTCTGATATCAAAAAAGGTTAGCAACATTGTTGCAACAAGTTTGCGACCTTAATTGTCAGACCTAGCATATTTTGGACATTATAATACATTTCCAAAGTTATAAAGAAAAATAAGACAAAATAAATATGCAAAGAAGAGTGTCAGTATTTCCTTCCTGTACTCCAATGCACTGTCATGCGTATACCTCATTTTGGACATTATTGCTCAAGAGGATGATTGTTCTTAATGTGGATAATAGTCGCCACATAGCAAGGGTACTGGTTAACTAAGGAAATTTAGGTTAGCAGCTTCAACAAGCATCAGAATTGTCCAGAGAACTTGTCCAAACACAGATAACCTAGCTCCACCCTCAGTATTTCAGATGCAGCAGCTCTGAGATTTTGCATTTCTAATTAACTCCTAAGTAATGATGCTGCCGCGGCTGCTCAGGAGACTACTCATTTGTACCGGAAGAAGGCTCATACTAAGTATGGTTAAGTGATAACCTAGAGATTAAAGTACGTGATATCCTACTCTGTTTTTGATATAAAAATATAATTGTATATTAAAGTATACAAATATTAAACAACCAATTTGTTCAAATCACCTAATATACCAGGTGATTATACCAGCCAATATACCAGCCAAAAAAAATGTATACAAGTAGACAATTTGGTCAACGTTGCTCAAGCAGTAGTTCGCCGTAATCAGAAGTGTCTGGACGCTGATGGTAACCACTTTGAGTAACTCTTGTAATTACAGAAGTCAAACATGACTTGTCTTCATCTTTTGTTAAGGGTATATATATTGAGTATTATACAATTTTAATAGTTTTTTCCTTTCTTAAAATGTGTATACATTTTTTGGCATCCTCTGTATATTCCCGTAATTGTAATCCTTATCAAAAGGGTAATTTCTAAACCAAAGTGACACATAAGGCAAATCAGGAATTGTGTTTGATAGTAAATTTATTGTAAAGAGATATGAAATCACTAGCAGGTAGCTAGTTGTTAGTTTTCCTTCAGTATTTCTCTGGCCTTTTACAAAATCTACAGCAACACTTAACAGGAGTGCACCCTGAGCTAGCAACACTTACCTGTAGCTCATGCAATTTTTAGGCAGCTTCTTACAGGTAACGGCAATAGCTAATATTTATTTTATTTTAAAAGGTCACATAACTAATAAGTGGCTAGACTAGAACTTTAATCCAGGAAATGTGATGATAGAATCTGTGCACTTACCCACTAACCCATATTGTTTCCCAGGGTTTAGTGAAAAGGAATTCTAGGGTTGGTCTATTGAAACATGTTTAGGTACCATCCTGCCCCATTTTTTAAAGCACTGTGTTTCTGTAATCTCTGTCCTTCTTCATGTCTCCCAGCTGTATGCAATGCTTTCACTCTGTTGCTAGTTGCATTTTATGTAAACCAGAAGCCAGAGGGGGGAAAAACAAAACAAAAAAAAAGAAATGGCTCCTTTGGTCTCCCAAAGAAATAACATGTTCAGGGGCCTCTCAGTGGGACTATCTCACATGATCGTCCTCTCCGTTCATCTGAATGCTAGTAGCTTCAATATGCTGAGGTGCTGTGGCCAGAAAACTCAGGCGAGCTGACCCGCAGATGAGTCTTCCCAACTTAATACCGGTTTGAGGGCCATGGTGAGTCCAACACACATGAGCTGAGCTTCGATTTTTGTCATGTTATTTTTTTAAAAAACCCTATTATTCATTATTCATAATTCAAATTGAATAAGTACGGTCTGAAGAGCTAATCATTCTCCTCCTGCAGCTCCAGAAAAGCATCAGGCACACAGCTGACTGTCCTCAACAGGTCAGGACCTCACCATTACTCTTTGCTCTGCTCTGACAAAGGCCAGTGTTCCAATCTACAGGACTTAATGTCATCCTCACATGTTCTTGCTAATACCGGTCACAGAAGACTGTAAAACAGAAATACACACACACACACTTTGGCCAGTTCATCTGTTAGACAGTAAAAATTACTGCAATATTCTCCGATGATAACCACAGGATTTACAGAAGTTTCTGAAGTTTTAAATTAATTGTCATCAAGATTTTACATATCATTGGCAGACCAAAGTAGTCGGGTCCCTTGTTTGTAAAACAGTAATAGTAAATGCAATGCAAATCCAGCAAATAAATTGCAAATAAATCTCCTGAGCATCTGCCCACCTGGTACAATTTGAGAGAAAAGTTGTTGTTGTTATTCTCATTGTTGGCCAAGGAGAAGTTCTTCACCCATCTACCTACCTGAGTATCTGGCAATTGGTATTTCAAGGTCAAGGCATTTCTGTAAAATAAAGCCTAATCATAATTGCAGCTATCCTGCCCAGTAACACATTAACTCCTTCGTAAACTAGGTAAATGAAAACAGCAAGAGCTTCAGAACTATAAAATATTGGGTGCAAATTCTGTTTTTGCCACTTTCTGGCTGTATGACTAGGTAAACAGCTTAATCATTTTAAATCATTTAAAATGGAAATAACAGTACCAACCTTACAAGTTTTCTGTGAGGATTAAAGAGGTACCTGTGACAGTGAGTGAGTTGGTGACGAGAAATGTTATAGATAACCTTCGAAACTTCCTACCTGTCTGTAGATTACCTAAAGGCAGATGACAATATTTTAGTGAACCAAGTTTGAAGGCTAAGACTGAAACTCAGAATTTCTTATCACACCTATTTCCCATTGTTTATTTCAGCTTACCACCTAATAATGTGATTTTACCTCCATCTAGGCTTCCTAATTCAAGAAAATCTTTGATTACTGCAAATCTCTTTCTGCCTCCCATTTTACTAGACTTGATGTCTCGAGGGTAATATTTAGAGTCTACAAATATTATTTAATGGTTTGCTTCTAATATTCAAAACTCTATTTTTGCCTTTAAGCTTTAGATCCAGCATACAAATATTTTTATTCTATTTATATTTTCAGCAAATTTTAACAATGGTCTCACTTATAAACTTACATTATTAGTGTTTTAAATTGCATTCATAAATTTAACATATTTCACTTCCTGTTTAAGTGTTTTGGCTAACTTAATAAAATAAAATTCCCTCTAATGTTTTTTGTAAAACCAGCAGAATTAAAACTATAAATATGTTGATTCTTAAATCATTTTGTTTCCCAAAACAATGCATAATTTTAGTAAATTAAAAGTCTAAAGCAATTACTCAATAACATATTTTAAATTAGAATCACAAGGTTAATTTTTTACTTGAAAAAGCCAGATTTTTTTTTAATATCGCAACTAACTAAAACACTAAATTTGGACAATTTTTTTCTTAGCACAAAAATATTAATGTTACAGGTATAATTCTATCAAAATCTATATGTTTAATCTTAAATATTCTTGTGGCTCAGGATGCTAAGAAAATAATAACATCACCTATACATCTTCTCAGAGGGTTAGAGTCATATAAAGACCAGCGATATGGGCCAGGAATATGAGGTCTGGAGCTAAAAATCCAGGGTGATTATTTTTCTCACAAATAATTCCATTTTTACGCACTTTATCTCAGAGTCCTTAAATTCAAGGAGGATGGTAACCTACCATCCTATTGGTGAGTCACATCCTTACTTCCTTCTGCCATTTTTTTTTTACATAACTTTACAACCTTCTGCTAGTACATCACTCAATTGAATGTTTTGTTTCTCTGGCTGTAATATTTTAGATCTAATAACTTCATAGGAAATAGTCATTCTTTTCAAATCTACTCTACCTCTTCGGGTGGAGAATGTCCAGATTTTAAAATGCTATCCATGGGAATTCTGCACACCGCTGGTGGACCTGTCTTTCTATACAATACCAAGCTCATTATCCTGGTAAGATTAAAGGAAAGAAACATTTCAGCTGGAGTTCAAACCCAAAAGCACATGCAAAAAAATTATACCAGGTAATGAAAACAAGAGATGCCGTGTTGAAAAGCTCTAAAGGGAGCCATTCACACCAGGGCCTGGAGTTGGGAGTGTGCCAGGTACTCCTGGCAGTAATGAAGACACACTAGTAACAAGAAAGAGAAGATCCCTGCTCTCCTGGGACTTACATTCAAGTGGGAGGAGAAAGCCAATAAGTGAGTGATCAAGGAGTAATAGTTTTCAATGAGTGCTGTAAAGGAAATAACAGCAGGGGGGCATAATTGAGAATAACAGTGAATGGCTACAGAAGGACTAATTTTGAAAACGGTGTTTTATAAAGTCTGCCTAAGGAGGTAACAGTTGAGGTGGAGGATGAGAAAGACAGCTCTATGAAAAGCTGGGGAATAGCTTTGAAGGCAGTAAGTACACAAAGTGCCAAGACCCAAAGGATCACCTACAGCATTATTGGCATGATTCAGGAAAGGAAGAAGACCAGTATAGCTGAAGAGAAACGAGCAAGGGAGCATGTGTTGTGAGCTGAGCATGAGCAGAGGTGGGACCAGATCATGCAGGACTAAGAAGCCTTGGCAGAGCCATGCTAAGAAGTTTGGATTGTATTGGAAGGCTTTTAAGAGTATGAATTAAGGGAGTAATGTGATTTGATTTGTGTTTTTAAAAGATTCCTTTGTCTGTAATGTAAAGCCCAAATATTAGGGAAACAAGAGAGCCCACCAGGTGGAAGGTATCGGTGGCTTAGTCTAGCGTTATGATAGGAAACACAGAGGAAATGGACAGTTTTGAGGTGTTCCTTGGAAGCAAAATTTTCAGAATGGTTTGGACGCTGGGAGGTAATGGAAAGTAATGAGTCAAGAATGATTCTTCGTTTCAGAACTGGGTAGGTAAATAGATGTTGGTGCCACTTACCAAGATGGAGAAGACTAAGAGAGAAACTGGTAGCTGGGATAAAAGGGGAGACAATGTGTGATGCAGAAGAGAGAGAGGGGATAACTGTGGGAATACAGCCTTAACATGGGAGGGGATGGAGGCCAGAGAAAAGGAAAGGCAGGGTGTGGGGAGAGACTAGCTTTGGATAAAAGGAAAAACTTTGTTTTATAATCAAAGGAAGGGCCAAGAAAATTTGCACATAGAAGCTACTTTTAGATTTGGAGCTGGAAAAATGGAGCCATTTAAGTCAATTATTATTTTTGCTGATAAAAATTGAAAAAAGGAATATTGTACTTTTTCTGCTACTTTTACTACTTTATTAAAATTACTTCATTTGCTAGCAAAGTTCTTTATGGAAGGAAAACACAGATAAAAGTAATTTTAAGCCTACTTCTTATTTTGTGTTTTCTAGATGTGAGAACACAGACAGCCCCAACATTTAATAGTAATCAGACTTGTTTGTTGACAGTTTTCCTCTGGTGATCAAAAAGGTTTTTATTTTCCCTTTCCACTGTACTTTACGATGAATTTACTGTAAGTAACAGAGCATACTATGGGAAGATTAATTTTCTCTGGGGCTGTGAAGCTTACAGTAAAAAGACAAACACAGTATTTTTGTGTAATATGTAATTATTTACTAGTTTGGGGCTATCCATTGGTACATTAGAGAGAACACTTGCAAACTAAAATCAATACAAATAATAATTGCCTCTCCTGGGAGAAGTCCCAAAAACTAGAACAGGGAAGCTGGCGTGTTTGTTTTGTCATTATTATTTTTGTAACCATAAGGATCTGAGTTGCTCTCATGAGTCCCTGTTTCCTTTTTTTTTTCTTTTTTTTTGTTTAATCTTTCATTGATACAGGATTTCACTGTTTCCTGCAACTGATTCTTATTTCCTGGACAATGACTCCATGTCACAGAAATCAAATGAATATACACATGCTCATTATGCTAACAGCAAGCCATCTTCACTCCATCTCCCTTTTCTGACCATCGCTGTCTAGCAGTAAGCCCTAGTCCAGAGTTACGCATTTTATATAGAATTGCCACCATGATGAATAACACCATCTTTATAAACACTGACTCAGAATGCCAGAGTTTCCACTACTACCAAAAAAATGGTAACTTCAAATCAGTTACATTTTCTATTATTATTTCTTTCTTGTATAGCAAGTTCCCTAACAGAAGTTCAGCTAAAGATTGTGAAATGTGATTTGTGGCAAAGCTATATATGGCAATGCTATGACTGAGCTTCTGGTATCCATGTCTCTCATTATTGCTGTGATAGAAAAAATTTTGGTGATATTCAAATATTAAAATATCTTATACTTAGTACGATGATACCCAGTGAATTAAGATGAGAAGCAAACTGTGAAAGTTAAGAACAGTAAGAGGAATACACAGTTAGAAGAAAGAATAATGCAACAGATAGGGTATTACAGAATTATTGGAAAGGATTACAAAAAGTTAGAGCTTATAAACAGAAATTGAGTTTAGTGATAGGTACTATGACTCTGATTAAAACACTTAAGGTGACTTAGATTTTGAATGTGTAGATTTTGTATCTAGATGGATATTAATTAATCAACAAGTCAACTACTGAGAATTCACTGAATCTGACCAAAGAGTTGAAATATAAGTTTCCTGTACTCCAAAAGTTTAGAAAGGAGATACTAAAGCTATTTAAAGAATAGAATTTTCAATTTGAGAACCAGGACTTTGAGTTGTACATTCTTCTGCCCACGAGGGATTTGAAGCAGTGAATAATCTGCCCATGGCTAATAATTGTCAGAGATAGTACTCAGACCCAGGGATCTCTGGCACGAGGTCCTCCATCTACAACAAGCTGCCTGACTCACTGAACACTTATGGGAGTTCAGAGAGAAGGAGTTCATTTGACTTCAAATTCTCAAGTGTGTTTCTGAAAGACAGAGTTACTTGAGCTGGTTTTTGAGAAATGAATGGGAGTTTTAAAAATCGAGGAAATCATCTAGATGTAGAGGAGGGGAGGACTGCAAGTTCCCCAACATGGGCTGAGGCTTCTCAGGGGGCCAGGAGTTAATATGATGCATCTGAAAATCCATACTTTAAACCAAACTAAATTGAGAAAAATAACATCTCGCATTTATATGAATTTCTATTTTTCAATATTTTTGTCAGCCATATTGATTATTTAATTGTAAATCTATAGAGAAACAGATACATTCAAGCAATATTCATGAGGTGAAGTCAGAGGAAGGGAGTTAAGATATAGGGTGAAAGAGTGAAAGGATTCGGAGATTACTTTCAGGTTTCCTGCGTGGATGAGCAGATGGATGGTGGTACTAGTTGAACAATATAGAGAATATAGGAGGAAGACAAACTGTGCAACAGAGTTGACTAGTGTACGTCTATGTTCCATGCTGAGTTTAAAGTACCTGTATGGGATGACCATCCATCGTGGTTTGCCTGAACTGTGCTGATTTACGCCTGTTGTCCTCACTTACTAATGGCACCCTCTTTACTCTAAAAACTCTCTTGATTTAGGCAATAAATTATATGACCATTCATAACCTATAAAACTTGCGGGCAGAGATTTCCTACAGATGGTTGAGAATGAGTCAAAATAGGGGTCTAGACAGGACACATGATTTAGAAGTGATCTGAATACTTGCCATATTTGAAACTGTGAGTGTGGCTAAAATCGCCAAGGGAGAATACATTTTTATCATGACGGATAAAGACGGAATCCTTATTGACAGCAACACTTTAGTGACAGGTGGGAAGTCTCAGGGAATGAGAGAAGCACAAGAAAGTACAAAAAAACAACTCTCAAAAGTCCTTCTCAAATGTGACAACTGCAGAATTCTTGCTAAAGGTGGCGAGAATCATTAGCTACCATTTAGGATTCAAAGTGGAAACTAGATTGCCAGGTGTTGAGAAGTAAAGGAGAGATGAGGAAATAGTTTTGAAATATTTCTATAGGGAGGACACTGGATGGTAGTTAAATCAGCATGCAGAGCCAAGAAAGTTAGAGGTCTTTATTTTTTCTTTGAAAATTAGAGACAATTGAGAACGTTTATACATTGAAGAGAAGGATTCAGGAGACAAAGGGAAAGGGAGAGTTTAGGAGAGGAAGGGGGAGAAGAAGGAGGGAAAAGAGAGGGAAACAGAGAAATATAGACAAAAGATATAGGAACAAAAAATGGATCACCAAGGTTGCGGATGTGTGGAGAAAAAGAAAGTACAAGAAATTGGAGGTGGAAGAATTGGGTTTGAACTGGATGATGGGCATCTCAGGCTCTGTCTGTGGCTGTCAGTTTACACTGAACTCATCATAAACAGAAGTTAATTCTCAAAGTTCGAGGTAGGTTGAAGGGTGGTAGGTTCATTACCGAGGTAGGTTTGGTAGATATTGGAGAAACTCATGAAGGAGCAGACTGTCACAGCTTCCAGGTAGGCAGTGATTCACTGTCACCACGATTTTTTCCAAAGCTCAAGAAGGAAGAAGGTGCAAACAATAGATGGAAATAAAGAGTTCATGGTTTCACCTGGGTGGAGAAGGAGTGCACGGAGCTAACTTCATTATACTTTGGAAGCAGAGGGACTAAGTGCACATTCTGAAAACTGAAGTTGGCCCTGGGTTCTAGAACTCCTAAAGCAGGTTCTCATGCTGTGCTATTGAAACTGTGAGAGATAGATACCCAGACATTTTTTTCTCCTGGTGACATTTTGAGACCATGCCTGAAGCTTAACACTTACCTCCATTCCCAGGAAGTCAGAGAAGTCTAGAAACATGACACAGACTTCTAGGAGGAAGTTGAGGCCATCAAGTGAATTTTGGCACCTGCAAAATAGAAATACTAGCAAGGGCTGAGACACAGATGAACATTCTAGAGGAACAGAGGAAGGCTGTGATGTGTAGAGAAGTCGAGCCTCAGCTATCCCTCTAACTCTTTGTGAAAGTGTACAAACTGTTTAACTCTCTAGACCACAAAACCTCTGTTGGTCTCAAAAAGAGGTGTAGTGTGCTTGTGGAGATGAGATATTTTTAAGGCCTTTCCTGCTGTAAAGTTCTTTGATGAATGTAGGCACAGGACGATATAAGAACAAATAAGAGTTCTGTTATTAAGTGAACAAAGGAATAATATCTTTCAAGGAACAAATCAATAAATCCATTTTGATTTTAAGTGCACTACATCAAATCAAAGACTCTTTGGGGAATGAATGGCAATAGAGCTTTGAAGCCAAATATTCAGTCAGGGAGGTAAAGACTCAGAGGCCAAATGAATAGCAATGGATCAACAGAGGCATGACTCAAACTCTGAACACCTAGAGATAACTAAGTTTTAGGGATCAGTGTCCAGGGAAATACAGATCAAAAACCAACAAGAAGAACAGAAGGTACCTTAGCCATGTGTCTAACCCAATACTGGGCAGGTATCTTACAAAGGTTACTGTTCCTTAGAGGTTTCTTGCGCAAATTGAAATTAAAGCCTAGAATTGGATTTTATGATTCCCAGTAAATATCAAGCTCTATGCTAAGTTGGGCTGGACACTGGAGTCAAGAAATAAGCAACACTATCCCTCTCATCAAGGAGTTCATAACCTGGACCGTACTGAATAGGATAGTAAGGACATCTGACCAGAATTTCATCTCAATAGCCAAGTAACTAGCCGTTCTCAACAAGACAGGAAATATTCCTTCAGGCCATCAGTCCTCCTTAGGTTTGTTAAATCCCACCATTTGTTACTGCTGATGATCCAGGTAACCAAAAATATTTAATTATAATAAAACCTTAACTTAAACTATCTAATACAAACCTATCCTTGGCTTCTGGCCTGAGGGGTCTAAGTGTCACTGTGTGCAAGAAAGTGAGGGTCTCATAGGTCTGCTGGGTTTTCAGTGAAAAAAGGCAATAGTGCCCCTTAAAAACACAAATAACTAAGTCCATTTTAAATTTAATTGCACTTAAATTTAATTACTCAAGTCAAGGATAACTTAGGGGATGGCTATAAACATTATCTTAAACTCAGGTGTTCATGCAGTGAAACAAAGAAGCAACATGGAAAACGACCAATTGTTGATATAATCATATTTCTCATTAGATTCTTACAAATTTTAGTTTCTCAATGAATAGCATGTGAAGGATACATACATAACCTTATCTACTTAATTCTCTAACAACAGCCCAGTATTTACACTAATTTGGATCCATCATGTATTCTATGTTCTTACAAAAACTGGCAACATCATGAATCTGTTATTGTAGACTAACTGTAGTTAGCACCTCAGATATCTTAAAAATATTATGGGCACCCATCACTTCACTTCACAGTGATGCAGTGGGTGATTTTGATGCCCCAGCTAATCTTTGGAGAATTTGTGTGAGATGAGCAGGGGAGAGCCATTTTGTCTCACTGATAGGCATTGATCACCCTTGCAATTCCTAACCTCATTCTAGTAGGTTTTAACAATGACAGAGGAAGACAAACTAGCATGTCTAAAAGGGTGCAGGATATTACCTGTCATACCAAGGTACTTAACAAAATGGATACATGTATTAAATATTGATATGAGTGTCTGCATTTAAAAAACCCGCTGTGTGCAAGCAAGATAATAACAAACAAGTGAAAAGATGAAAATCTTAAATTTTTCATGTATTTCTGGGGGGAAAAATCAGTCAGGTCTTCCAGAAAATTTGCACATGTGACATCAAAAATAAATCTTTTCATGTCTGTTTTTAGTTGTACAACACAGTTTGACATGTGAATGACTCAAGTGTGTACTCTTCATCCAAGCACTTTGGTCTGGCACAGAAGTGGATTATGTTTATACTTTATAGAAAGAAAGCAAGCCCTCTCCTTTTTACTCTGAAGCTAACTATGGTTTGAGTCCAGCAAGCGGTGTTCAAGTAGCATGTATTTATCCCTAAACCTTTCCCATCCGATGGGCAGTCTAGAGCCAGCTGTGGACAGAAAGAGAGATGAGCACTGCTGAAGCCAGAGGAAACCATGCTATTTGTCACATCACAGCACACTTAGCATCACTACTGTAGACATTCCCTAAATTATAAATTTAATCAAAAAGATAAACATCCCACTGGAACAGATGTTTGGTCCATCCAGCTCAGTGACTTTTTCTAACAGAAGCATCAAAGTATATACTTTGGGTAGGAGACTAATACGCTCCCTAAATTGGTAGGAAAAGTTTAGGGTTATTTTCCAAACAGCATACATTTCATAATACATTTCATTATGTATTACATTTTCCAAAAACTTATCTAAACCAATTTATAACTTTTATTTTAAAATTTTGGTGTCCCTGATGATAAATTAGTTAGTAGTGGGTATAAATGAACTTCTTTTGAACTTCAACAGAGTGATTCTTAATATGAGATCACCATCAAAGAGTACATTAACTTATTATATATTTTTTCTCTTTTTTAAGAGCCTCTTTGTCCCTCACATAATTATTCATCTTAGCTTTTATTTTTCTAAAATGAGAAGCCCTGATCATTAAGTTTTGACTTTGATAGCAGCTATTTTACTAAATTCTTACCTCCTTCTCGTAATCATTTTGTTTCATATTCTTTGACTAGCTCCCACTCGAGTTATTTTGAACCCAGAGTGAGGTAACAAACTCCATATGCATTCCTTAAATATTCCAAAAGCAAGGACATCACAGTTCTACACAAGTAAAAGATAAATTCGACTTCTTTGCCACACATGAACAAACTCTTCAACGTTCATTCAGAATCTGATTTTGTGATTTAAGAATACCTCATTGTGTTTTCATTAACCCAAAAATGAATATGATCCCGGCCTCTCTTTCAGGTCTCTAGGCTGAATTTTAGTGTTAATTTTATTACAAGTTTGGGTGTCAGGGTTGCTATTAAAATTGCTTTTTATGTAAAATAAAATCTATTATTTTCTCAGTCTTTTAGGAGGTGGCTGTGGCAATTTCACATGTGCTCTATGGCTATTATAATTATGCCTTAGTTATGAGCACAGCAGAGGTGGGATGTCTCAGCACTCTTTTCTTTCTATCCCATCACAATGGCAGCAAACGTGAGCATTTCAGGGGGAAAGTGTATCTATAAATGACGGACAGAATTAAGGGGCTCAGTGTAAAATGAAACCAAAAGTCAAATCATTTTAAAATATTTTTCTTAGGATTTGTAAACCACAAAAAAATTACCAATTACTTCTATTCTCCCTTTGGATTTCTTCTTGCCATGATTACTCTGTAATGGTGTTTACCATTTCCATTTCTTCAGAAAAAATGTTGAAATAGGCACGCTCTTTTATAGGGTGCATATTTCTCTCCGTCTTCAAAGCTCCTTCCAAGCCCTGTGTACTTCAGGATCAATATTGATTTTTCAGACTCTAACAGTACATTTGTTGGGTTTTCTCCTCTTGGTAATTAGCTGTGTCTCAAGCTACCAAGATCACTCCTCCCAGCCTCTCATCCACATGGTACATCAAGTTCAAGAAATAAACCTTTTCTAAGCATAAACTACTCTCTTTGTCTTGGAGACAAATAAGAAAAGCAGGTTAATCTTCCTATTTCACATCCCCTTCCAGTCATAAAACAAGCAGGTTGTCCGTCTCTACCTCTGCTGCATCACTGAGAAGTGGAAAGAAAGAAGCAGATACACAGATGACAGAAACTCTGTGAATCTATATGAAGCTTAATATATGTTTTGTTGTGGAAGACAGATACCAAAAATCAGTTTTAAAAGTAATGTACCATTGTCTGCGACTTGTTTGGTTGTGTGAGAGATGGAAGACTCGAAGAATTTGAACTAGAAGGTTCATGAGGGTAGTGGAGCCTTCAGTGCACTAGATATTTGAGCCCTGATTTGGCAGATGGAAAGTCTTAGTGGAAGAACAGGATTGAAAAAGAAAAAATGGATTTTAGAAAAAGATTGAATTTCACAAGAGGGAATAATTCAACTCTCAGGATTACTCTAATATATACCTATAGATTGATAGAATATACTCCATTCAATTGTTTAACAAGCCTTGATGTCCTCTTGTATCAGGCATTGTTCTAGGTTCTGGAAATTAATATATATATATATATATATATATATATATATATATATATATATATATATATATATATATATCTCTTACTTTTTAGGGATATGTATATCCCTAAATTCATCTTTAGGAAGATGAATTGGTTAAATGGACATACCAGGAATTTTACCATTTAATGTCATTGCAAAGCAAATGTACATATTTAGAGTAGCCCACAAAACAAAGGTATCTGGGAGCTATGCATCCTTTGAGAACATGCCTTTCATGAAGCAGAAAGGAAAAGGGAGCCATTTGATTATTTGCTGTTTAAAAGGTATATTTATCTTGCTTAGTTCTAGTCACAGATAATTTGACATTTGCATTACTGAAGTCCATTTCCAAGTGGCTTTGAAGAGCATTGAAACGTTCTTGGAACTTGGCCAGAGCCGCTTTGGCTTTTCTAGCTGTACTTGCATGAAAAGACCATGCATGAACAATAGCACCTATTGACTAAGATCTCAGAGTACCTAATTGCATCATTTTTTCAGAGACAGAGTGGAGGACCACTTTCAAGTGCAGACACACTCTAAAGGTGGGTTTTAAGTGAAGATTTACTACTTGATGCCAAATATGCCCTGAATTGGAAAACACAATTATATGTTGTTATTAGTGAACTACTATTTTTAAAGAAATGACTATTTTCAATGTGGATTAGCCCATCGTAGGCAATGAGTGCATGGAATAAACTGAAAATAATACAAGTGAGATTTGAAGCAAAAGTGTTCCGCTAAAGAAAAGCACTCAGCATGACAATTATAACTGCTCCTATTTCTTACTTCCATAAGAAACAGAATCCCATGAATCAAAACATTTTGCTATTTGCATCCTAATAATTACCCTTGCATGTCAATTCATAGATTGGTAATATTTCCTATTCCTGCTGACCTCTCGGGTTCCAAAAAGAAATAGAAATTGTACAGGGCTTCCAGAGTGGAAGGCAGATGATAGCAACAGGCTACAGCTCCTCACGTATGCTGGTGTCTATGATACAATATACGAAATTTAGAGAGAGAAGCTAAAGATACATTAAATTGGGAAACATTATTGGGCAACATTAGCCTGTGTTCCACCAGTCAGGACCTATTCCATCAAGTGGAAAAATAAAAGAACAGAAGTGCCACAATAGCCTATGTTGTTATGCTTGTTAATATTAATGTGATGTAATGAGATGTAAGAACTACTCAAGTTTCTTAACAGTTGAGAATAGAGGGATAGTAGCTGATAAAATCACTGTCTCTACTCCAACATTATTTTAGCGAGAATTATTTCTTTCCACTCTCAGAATAAAATGTTTTCCCAGTATGCATTTAATTACAGTTCCCAATTCATCAGTAAGGACTTTCAAATACAATGCATTTTGAAATACAGCTATAAACAGTATGATTCAGTCAAAGGAAAGAAGAGATATTTAAATTAGATTTTGTGTAATATAGTGGTATAGCCAATGCTTGTTTTTATTTTCACTTTACATTTCTCAGGGGAAATGATGCTTGAATCAGAATTGAGAGGTAGAAGATTTTTCTAGTCCACTGATTTGCAAGCACTTTTTAATCTGCAAAAGCTTGTATTCAAAAGCAATTTTAAAAAGAAATCCAGTAAAATAAAGCTGTTTAAGCTGATGTGCAGTCTTCCAGGAGATGGCTCTATCTTCACTCTCTCTCTACCCTTCAGAACCTGTCTCTGTTTTACTAGCTCCTCCTTTCACTTACAGCCAGGACATATTTCTCCAAATGTAAGACTTAATCCCTCTGTTCTTTTCCCTGTCAACTCAATCTCTCAAAAGAATGGATTCATTCTCCCTCACCTCTAAATCTTTTGTACATTCTCTAGTCTCAGAACCTCCAAAATGTCTAGAAAAATTTTATCATTTTGTTGTTTCTGTTTCTAATTCTTCTGTCCATAAACAACATAACTGGGGATTTCTCGGAGTGGAATTTGAATTAAAAGAAAAATAGAAGCAGTAGATTACTTATGTGAGAATTGTTTCAAGGAAAAGAAGAGAAACCAAGCACTTCCTAGAAGAACAGAGGAAGAATTGAATTATAAGAGGCCAACTCTGTAAAATAAAATGTTAATATCATCAACATCACATAATCCTCTGTGTACATTAGTCTATTCCTGTGGTTCTGTTTTGACTGTTTCTTGTTTTTCTCCCCAAATAATAAATAACAACTTGGATTTTGCCAGCTAGTGGCCTTCACATGTGGCCAGACTCTGTATGCACAGTTTGAATAGCACTAAACATATCTGGTCATGGCATTTTTAAGGCTCAGGTCAAGTGTGCCCCATTAATGTTATATAGAAGACACATCTATGTGCCATAAGAGAGATGACCTCATCTCCATGTGCAGAAGGTGACACTTATGCATAGCTTGTCTCAATTCTCAGTGAGGCATGCCATATGCCAAACAAGTGTTTTTGCTTCTTTTTGTATGACTTCTTTTAGCCATAGTAAAAGGAATAGTTCTGTAATTTATATGTGTCCATAATTAAAAGCACGTGGTATCACATCAGTTATTTTACTTGACCTATGAACAAATTTGCCAAAAGTCGGGCCAACTATTTGTTAGGAGAACCAGTTAATAAGTGATAAAAGTAAGTCTAAAAGTTATGTCTATCATCCGCCTCAGTCTGGTCTTAATAACTACATGCTGTTATGTCACAGGAACACAGTTATAAGGGAGATTCTGTTCAACAGAGAGAAAACATAAGCACCTTTGAGAGATCTTGAAACATATAAAGTATAATGAAAATATAAAATATATACAAGTGAAAGTTTGGCTGATATCCTGAACAGCCTGAGAAGCCTGCAACAAACACAATTCATGATTTCTGCAATAGATTACGGATGCCATAATTAATATTTACATTTGCAAAAATTTTGAGAACAGTTAGTAATAATAGAGATGTAATTTACCCAAACCACCAACGGCACATAAGAACACAAAGGCAAAGAAAGTTCATACACTGGGAAATAGAAATGGTAGTCAAAAGTGAAAATGCGTGTAAGAAACATTTTATAGCTTACTCCCTTCCTTCCTTCTTTGCTTCCTTCTTTCCTTCACTATTTTCTTTCTTTCTTTCCTTTTTTTTTTTTTTTTTTTTAAGCCATGGATATACAAAAATCCCTAGGAGATACACAGTTGGGTTGGAGATCAACCAGAGATCACATTCCCCACTGCATAACTGTGATTTTCCAGGTAAAATTCTGATAAAATGAAAGTCAAGGGGAAAAGTCAAGAGGAATCTGAAAGAAAGATTCATTTGATGTGAACCTAGAAAGGAATTTATCTGCCAAGATGGACAACTCATGGTCAACCAAGGGCCCAACATTTATAGATAGTAAGAGCCTATTCGCCATTTGCTGACAGCTGCTTCTCACATATTCTGTATATCCAGAACCTCAAACTGAACTGCCAGTTTCCCGTAATATGCCCAGCTTGTTTATACCATCTGAGTCAACTACTACAGAGAAACCCTGGTTTTGTCCTTCTGCGAACTGACACCTGCCCTGTCCAATCAGAACTGCACTATTTGGATACTTCATTTACATAAAATGGACTTAATTGAAAAGGTAGGCGGGGACTTTCACTATAAAAGATGGCCTCCCCTTTGTCTTGGTGGAACACAATTTAGGTTGCTACCTGAATCTGTGTCTCCTGCGCTGCAGCTCCTTTTTGCTCAAATAAATGCTTTTTAATCTTTATTATGGTCTAAAATTAATTTTGGCTTACATACAGGAAGACCTACATTGTGGTATAATGAATGTAGAATGTTTAATATTTACAGTTTTAGATTTACAGAAAAATTGCAAATATAGTATAGAGCTTCACACACCACACACACAGCTTTGCCTATTATTAACGTCTTACATTAGATGTTGGTACATTTGTCACAATTAATGAAACTGTGATCATACATTATTTTTAACTAACGTCCATACTTTATTCAACTTACCTTCATTTTTATCTAATGCCATTTTTTACTCATGTATTCTGTAGAGTGACCCTTATTGTTATTTGTCTCATGTTTTTTCTCACAATCAGACTATAAGTTTGGACTTTGGGGGGTAAGATCACAGAAGTGAAGTGTCATTCTAATCACATTGGATCAAGGGTAAAAACTATCAACATGACTTATCACTGTTGATGTTACCCGTTTGCCTCACTGAGGTAGTGTGTATTAGAGTTCTCCACTGTAAAGCTACTCTTATCTCCTGTTCCATATTGTACTCTTTGGGAAGAAGGTGTTATGTACAGCCCACATTTAAAGAGTGGGGTGCTACCATGTTTCCCTGAAAATAAGACCGGGTCTTATACCATATTTTCCTGAAAATGAGACCGGGTCTTACATTAATGTTTACTCCAAAAGATGCATTAGGGCATAGTTTCAGGGGATATCTGATTTTTTCATGTACAACAATCTACATTTATTCAAGTACAGTCATGTCATCTTCTTCTGGAACATCATCATAACGTACTAAATGAGTCCATCTGGCTGACGATCTTAACCAGGGCTTATTTTTGGGGTAGGTCTTATTTTCGGGGAAGCATGGTGTGTTCCGTCTCCTTGAGGGAGGTGTCCCTATATAAATTCCTGAAAATTCTTCTGCAACTGAAACTTCTCTATTATCCTCCTTGTTTTCACTCGTATTTATTTGATCATTTATATAAGTATGGACTCAGCGACATTCATTTTATGCTTTGAGATATAACCCAATATTACTTTATTTTATTGCTCAAATTGTTCAAGCTTTAGCCTTTGGGAGCTCTTTCAGTTGGTTCCTATGTCCCTTGAGTCCTTTTAGCACACCCTCACCAATGTGTTTTTTAAACTTTCTTACTTTCTGGCACATCTTGAGCAATTTATTGCCTTATTCCTAGAATCAGCCATTTGTCAAAGGACTAGGAAGAGTTTTAAGAAAAAAATATATGGATTTAAATCTTGGCTCCACACTTAGTCACTATGACCTTGGGCAAGTTATTTAGTATCTCTGGGTCTCAGTTTCCTCATGTGTAAAATGAGAACACTATTAACCTCAAAGAGTTGTTATTATCAGGTTTCAATGAGAAAACAAACGTAAAAGTCAAGTTTGTAACACGTGAAATAATAAATGCTAATTCTATTCCATTCCTCTCTTTATTACCATCTAGCAGAGCAATCTACTTCTTCCTCTCTAGTAGCTTCCCTGAATCACTGCCCGTCTTCTACCAACCAAGGACGTTTTCAAAACCACTGGCATAGGTCACTCTATTTACTTAAAATCTGGAGTTGTCTTTCTTTGTACATAAACTAACACTTAAGCACATACACACACAGAAATGCATGCACTTACATGTTGTGTTACTTCACGAGTGTAAGATATTTCCAAGCTAACGTGTCTGTCCTTATTATAAAATGCATTTTGCATGAAATGCATCATAGCAACAACTTTGTGAAACTAGTATTTCAAATGGTTAATTTTCAGAAAAAGAAAACAAAATGCTTGTCAAAATGAGTAGTTATCATAACAACTACATGAAAGTGTTGTTGTTGTTTTGTTTTTGCTTTTTTTTAGCAATCACTTCATCATCATTTTAACATTTCAGTTTCCATGACAACTAAATGCAGTTAGCATTATCTTTAAATAAACTCCCCAGGTATTTTTTTTTCCCTTCAATGAACAAAGGTGTTTCATTTTCTACTAAAGGATCAAGTCTGTCTATACAAACTTAATTTAAAATCTATCAAAGACAACCCTTTATCATGAACATATCAATATCAGATGGAGCAACATTTTGGGTATCGTCAGTTTTTTTTTTTTTTTCTTTTAATGTTTATCAAGGAGTTTTAAGAAAATATACCAGAAATGATCAAAGGAAATTTGTCTGAATTTCGAGTATAGGTTAAGCCCCAAGGAAAGCTCAAAGAGTCAGACCTCATTCTGTGTTGATATTAGTTTGTGTTTTTAGAGCACAGCTAACCTTTCGGTCACTTGGAGACATGAAGCACACAACTCTGGTCCCAGTGTAGCTCCCTGATCTGCAAAGGGCTTTCATGTAAGTGAACCTACTTCTGTTGAAGCGGACATTGTAACCTTGTTTTTCCCTTTAGTAGTAATGTTCTAATTGCTTTTTATTTTTTTTTTTTCACTTATTCTTCCTTCATTCTCTTCTGTTATCATCCTATTTCCTTTCTTCTCCTTTTCTCTCTTGGTTTATCACCCCTGTATGCTAGAAGTAACAATAGTAGTACTAGTAGGAAAGCAGGTGAGGGATGAGGTAGATGGATAATAAACACCTTCTTGGAGTCAAAAAGCTACCTGGGAAAAACTCCATTCAAAATTTCTCAGACATTCAAACACAAATACTTTATAGAAAGAAAACTCTAAGGTAGGGACCCTTTTCTGCTTAGTTTTTAGAATTGCTTAATATCAAGGGTCTATTATCATGATGAGCTGATTCTATAATATACTAGTTAAACTTAAAAAAAAATCATATGACTCTAATTCAGCAATTGCAAGAGATAATTATTGTTCTATATCCATTTTTGCTCAGATATTTCCTCAGTAGGTATGCCAAAAATGTGTACATAAAAATGGACCTGAATGAGATCTTTTAAAAGATTTTGCAGCTGTTAATTTGCCTGGGATCAATTTAATGCTAATCAACACAGTGATACCACATGATACTGTCCTTTCTCGGAGCCTTTTATATACCCAAACCCTATAATATCAAACACAATATTAGGAGCCAAAGCAATCATGAGCCTATTCCACAGTTTATTAATTTTTACTGCTGTCAGCTTTAGCTTTACAGCAAGGTCCTCAGTTAGTAACTTATAATTATATTTCCCTTTAGTATTTCTCAAAAAACTATTTTCTATATAACAGGCCTCACCCACTTACCTTTTCTCACTTTTGATTTAAGAACATAGGGAGGGGGAAGATTTAGTTATCACAGAAAATACAGAAATTTAGGAATTCGCAGGTAATGTTTCAAACTTAAAAGTTTATGTATTATAATTAGAATGTTGTTTTGGCTGCATGTAACAGACCCAAAATTACAGTGATGTAAACAAGATAGAATTATTTTATTTTCCCACAAAACAAGTTGGTATAAAGGCTGGGCTACACATAGTCATTTAATGGCCCTGTGCTCTGCTTCTCCTGGGACTTCAATCTTGTCCCATCGTACAGGATGGGATGTCACCATGCACATGTTCCAAGCAACAGGATGGAGGCAGGGTGTGAGAAAGCTATGCCCCTCCCTTTTAGGACATGAGTTAGAAGTTCCACACTTCACATCTGCTAACAATTGATTGTCCAGAACTCAGTCTGGTTGCTCATATGACAGCTAAAAATAGATGACTTCATTTGTATGAGGGGAAAAAAGTGTAGAATAAGTATTGGGAGACAATTGTCAATATCTGTCAATTTCCATTTTCGCTAGAAAGTTGTTCGTGTACTTCTAATTCCCTCAAATCCAAAGGAGATGTAGAGGAACCAAGATAGAAGAATGGCTTGAAAATTCTCCCTGTTATGTAATATGGAGCCTTGATTAATTGACTGCTAAGATATCTACTTCTAGTGGGTGTTCTCATCATTAACTGCTCAGGAATCACTGAGCTGTGCCCGAATTACAACTAGTGCTCCAGGAAAAACACCCGTTCGCTTTGTTTACCAAAACTGCCATTTTTTATTTTCCCTACTCACTGCTATAGAGAACAGCATTTTCTAGTTCTTTATGGCTTTCACAGAAGGGGAATATTTGTCTCCTCTTCCCAGAGTCATTAACTGTGGTTATCATGGTCTACTTGCTTTCTTACTGGAGTTTTTCCATTTCATTATTTTCTTTCCTCTTATAGTTTCTCTCTCTCTCTCTCTCTCTCTCTCTCTCTCTCTCTCTCTCTCTCTCTCTCTCTCTCTCTCTCTCACACACACACACACACACACACACACACACACACACACACTTTTAGTAGGTAATGGAAGTAGTCATAATTTTCACTTTTTTATGTTATCAAATGACCCTGGAAGGAAAAATGAGAAAGAGAAAGACAAGAGAAAGAGAAAGAGAGAAAGAGAGAGACATTAGCCATCTGTAATCCAACAAGCTTGGCATGCATCCTGGAGTTGCCCACAAGTGAAATATTTAATGATGAAAAGTCAAACATTTTTTTCCATTCCTGTCCGGTTCTGTGCATTCTTAGTAACCTTAATCATTCTTTTGGCCCATTTACTATAGAATGAGAAGGTTAGAGAGTAATATCTTAAAAGATGACTGTGTTTATAAATTCCTTAATCTTAAATAAATATGGGTCTATAAATTAGAAAAATTGGCCAGCAAAATATGTCACAAAAAAATATCAAGGCTTAACCACAGCTCTAATTTATGTACACCAAAGTTCTGGAGAAAGAACTCCACACACTTTGGACCTTTAAGAACTTATCACAAGCAAGAAACCTTGATTCAGTACCTGAAATTGTACAAAAAGATCCATCTTTGTAATGTCGCCTGGAAAACTGATGTCTTCTACATATTTTTCAGAGAAACCAAGCAGTTTCAGTATAGATTGCTTCCATATCAAAATCAGTTTTAGGCTTCTAGATATAGCTTCTACACTGTGATTTTATTTCAGCAATATCTACTTGGAATATTTTTAATATATCCAAGAAAACGTGGTATCAACTTTTCAAACAAAAATGTCATATTCCTATAAGAGATATGGTATATAAATATATGTCACATTTTCAACTTATAAAATGCTTAAATTACAGTGATTTATTACATCTACTACAAACAGTTTAAGACACAAGCCAATATGATAACTCATACATGGTTGAAGACTAGGTTTCCCAGAGGCCGAACTTGAGTCAGGGATAAAAGTGTATAGGACTTAGTGAGGGGGTACATTTTGGGAACATCCTTCAAAGAAGTGAGGCAAGCAGGAGCAAGAATATGATCTCAAGTAAAGTCTAGCTTTGACCTCATCCATGGAGGACTCTAGACTCTAATCGTGCTTACTCTGTAACTCAAGGAATGAATGTGAAGGACTTTCCAAAGCTTAGTATATTTCAATTGTACATTTAGGTAACCAGGGAAATGACCACAGGATGTGTCCACACATCAAGTGGACCTGCAGTGACATGGACCTGGGTCATAAGTCTATTACCTGACTCATCTGTGCCTGCTCTATCAGAGGAGGCTTGAGGATCATGCTTTGGGTCCCTGAGTATCAGAGTCAATTTAGATCCTGTATATAACAGCCCTTGAAAGGTGCAGTTATTCCTCTTTCATCAGTGTATGGTTTCCAAAGTGAATAGCTGTAGGTCTTCTAGGGAAGGACTGGGTGAATCCAGGTACACTTGTCCTAGTGTTGCATGGTCCTTCCACATGTGTCTTGACCTTTTCTTCAGTTGATGGTTTCTGAGTCTGAAATCAGAATCAGTTTTTAAAACTCGTCAAGAGTTAGTGACTTTCCATTGGGATAGCTGACCTCAGCCTTCTGTCCTTTTACTGATCTATTCTCGAAATCTTTTGGTTATATATATTAAGCAATATTCTCACTGGCTTATCTACATTTTCCCTAGAAATAGCAATTCTCTCTTATCAATCACCACAGATCCTTCTGGATGATATCCCAAGCTTTCTTCCCATTATGGCAATTATGTCTATCTTGCTTTAAAATTTAAGAGCTGTCAGCCGGCCTCTGCTATTATACGGTCCTAACATCTACTACCATCAACTCTGGCCTCTAGAGAGCAGGAACCGCTGTGTTTCTCATTGATGTCAGTGCCCCATCATGCACTGCTTTAGTAAATGGAGTGTTCCCTGGAGCTCTGCTCAGGAACACAGTCAGCTGCTAGGTTTTCCAGTCTTATGTAGTAGACCATCACATCATGGGAGCTTCTCGGAACCTTTTGATTCCATCTTCATAGTCTGCCATGGCAGTTCTGGAATCTCTTTCCCAAGTCTCTATAAGTTCTCACAGCAGTATAGTAATTTTGGTCCCCAGGGGCCAAGTCAGAATGTTAAGTCCTATGTCACAGGAGAATTTCCCCATTTTAATAAACTTCCCCTTATTAGCTTTATATTCTGCCTTCCTTGACCCAGCACCCTAAGGGTTAGTATCTGCAAATTTAATTGCTGTTGATGCCTGAATAACCCATGACATTTTTGCTCTATCAAAATTCAATGAGCATCTAGAAGTGCGAAGATTATACTAAATATAACTCTAGTAAATATAAGTTAGTAAAGTGGTATCAGATCAAATTCATGTTGCTGTGAGGGGTTTTTTCTGCCATCAAAAGACTATTAGTGGTTTCTTTTGTATTCAAAGTTAATATTCAGTTTACTATGGTTTGAATTTGAATCCCTTTTCTATGCTAAATGTTTAAATTTAGCATACAAATCTTATTTTCCTATTTATAAAACTAGCAAATTTAAATAGTTACTTTCAAGGCACTTTGATTAATGTTTGACTTCTTTCACAAATTTTATTGAAAACTCTCAAATATTTCAATCACATTTGTACATTTAATTACATGAATTTCTATTTTAAAGTGTGTTAACTGTCTGATTTAGCAAACAAAACCTTCCACATCATAGTACTAAATGATCCACATAAATTACATATACTTTATAAATACTGTGAATATAAATCTATCTTATTCCAAAACAGTGTATAAACTTAGTAAGTTTTCAACTTTAAATAATATAGTTATGACTTTTTACTCAATTATTCAATTTCATACTTTAAATTGGATTTATAAGATTATCATAGTAATACATCAAATTCTCTGAAACTTTGTAAGTACATGAAATGACAAATAGCTATTACATATTTTCCTAAACTTAAGAAAAAATGCTAACAATTTTATTTTCTTAATCATTTTGTACTTAATTTTAAATATCCCATAATTGAAATACGTATAACCCTAAGGAAGAAAATTATCTTAATTATGAGGTTATAGAACATCTTGAACATGAGACAGAGATGGTGACATCCATAGAGATTTGTCTCAAAGCCTGGAAAATCAGGCTGAGCCCTTTTCAATATGTCTTTCCAATACTTCAAAACAATTTAATATTGTAGCTCATACAGCCTACTTTTTATTTCAAACCTCACCCAGGTTGATCATTTAATTGAATTTTCCTGCCAAACCCTAAAGCCCTTTGAATTCAATGGAATGCTAAATTATACATATATTTGTTAATTTTCTTTCAATTTAAAGACCTTGACTGAATCTTGATAGCCTGCATTCCTCTGTGCCCTTAAAACCACGTAACTCTTTTTTGTATATTTAAAATGATTCATAATGGATTTTGGACATTTCACATAAGTTTACCTGATTGTGGACACAATTTACAAAGTCTTCTACTGACAAATACTAATGTACTATTTCATACTCAGAAAGCAATCATTTCTTGATCTGAAAATCCCACTCCTGCAAATTTGTCCACCCATCTATCCATTCTTTCACCCACATAACATTTACCAAAGTCCTCACTGCCATGGCATGGCTTTTCCGAGGAGGATATCAAGTAAATGAGAATGTATTGCCTTTCGGTGAGGAGAAATACGTAAGAAAAGAAGCAGTCCAAATTTCCTCATGCATATAGAAAGAATAATAATGAATATGAAACTTTTTGCACAAGGTTGAGTGATACAGTCAAACTTGAATAAATGGTAGTACAGGTACACCTGAGCACTAAAGATAGAACTGCACACTGTGCTTGGAGCTATGGAACTCTGTGCCTGGGAAATGTGCATGAGGACCACCCTAACTATTAGTCAACACACAAGAATGCATTGAGGTTGTTTGTTACTTGTTTGGTGATTGGGGTTACTGTAAGGCATTGCAGATTCACTCTCAGCCGTTTCTTAAATGACAGTGGAGCTTGGAACAGCATGGTATTCAGCTGCTGTCTGAGACAAAAGAAAAGTATTCATTAACAAATATCCATTGAACATCCGCTAACATCCATTACTCAGCGCTGTGCAGGAGTGAACAAAACAGACAGACCAAATCCCTATTTTGATGGTGCATTCATTCTGGCGGCTATAGTCTGTGGACAATTAGGGTATAAGAGGAGCCAGGAATATACTGGGGGTGCCAAAAAAATTATACACATGACTTGTATTCATCCTTTGCTATTGGTATATATTGAGTATTGCAATTTTAATAGTTTTTTCCTTTCTTAAAATGTGTATACATTTTTTGGCACCCTCTGTGTATATACGTGTATATATATATATATATATATATACACACACACACACATACATATATATATATATTTTTAAATCCCTGTTAAAAGTGGACAGGGAGTTTTCATGCCTGGCATAACCTAATTTATATGGGAGGTATCATGAGTAGCCATGTGTCCTTATGGTGAACTATCAGGCATCTTGGAGCATCCTGTATAGTTTTTTGTTTTGTTTTAGCAATCCCAATTAATTTTTAGAAATATTTCATTGAAGAAAATTTATGAGTTTCTTCTGGCACCTTTTCCTTATTGCATGATGACAACCACAGAGCTAACACATGTGAAAAAATAAATTGTGTTATATAACATGAATTATTACCATACTATAATTTGTGTTGAATTGTACATTACAGTGGAGTTCTATTTCAAAACTCACTGTACTCTGAGGCAGCTTCAACTGATTTCTTTGAATTTCATGGTTTCTCTTAACACTTTTATGTGAATGATTAAAGACATCTAATGAAAAGTGACTTGAACTGTGATTTATTTAATTATTTAACATTCCTTAGGATTTATTCCAATGAAGTAAGATTGTCAGAGTATAGCATTGGACTCTTCTCATGTCATCGTCACTCCATTTTGTTGGTAAACAAAGTGTTCTTACCATCTTTATGAGTATGACAGCTGACTTATGTGACTGTTCTCTAGCTATTCTAGAGTTTGCATCTGTGTTGGCCTGGAGAATTCATACAGCTTGTATATTATGTGTGCCATGCATATTAGATTTTCATTTTCAATTTCTGTAATGGATAGTGATTCAGCCTCATTGCCCATTGCCATTTCTTAGATGATTTTAGTTTAAATTTCTTTTGGTGAGAACATTTAAGAACATCTCCTCTTAGATGATTTCAAATTTTAAATTTTACTTAGTGAAGAAGCTCTTTGACAAAGTTTTATCATGAACTCTACTTGCAAGGTTTATCCTGACACACTGAGCTGAGAAATTTCCAAACTCGTAGTGTTAGCAGAACCATTAGAGCTCTGCAATGTAGCAGGCAGTTCTATTTTTGAATTTTAAATTTGATAAGTGAATCAAATTGATTTAATTTCAGGAGGAACGATTTGTGAATGATCATGGCAGCACTACTTTAAATTACCAAAAACTGGAAATAACACAAATGTTCATCAACAGGTTAAAAGAAAACAAAACAAACAAAAAAAAACACACAGATAAACAAAGTGTGTTTATACAGAGTGAAAAGGAATTTGGCAGGGAAAAGCAATGAACTACTGATATGGATGGTTTGCAAAAACTACGCTGAGTGAAAGAAACAAGTGAAAAACAATACATACTCAATGATTCAATTTATATAAGATGCAAACTAATCTATAATGACACAAAGCAGTCGGTGGTTGCCTGTGTAAGGAGTGAAAGGAGGGATCAACTGCAAAGGATCACAAGGGACTTTTGGGGGGCAGTTCTGTTCTGTGACATGGAGATTGTTTCACGGGTATTTAGAATTGACAAGACAAAAAATTGTACACTTCAAATGAATACATTCATTGCAGGTAAATTATTCCTCAAGGAAATTGATGAAGAAAATAATTTCTTGAGAGAGTGAGAGAAAGAGATATTTTACATAAAGCAAAGGTTATGTAGTTTAACATTAGAATTATCTTCCACATTAAAATCTCAAATTCACAAGTACTTCCTCAAAATGATGAACTAATCATGCTTTTGAAGGGAGCAAACAATCTTAAATTTCTCCACAACCTAGTCTACCGCTAACAGCAACCCCTCTTCATTGGCCAGAGTTTGAAATGTTCATTGCAGAATTTGCCCCACTAACCATATTGGATAGTGCAGGTAAAGTTAACATTTTGAGTGGCAGCTTCTATTTCTTAGAAAATACAAAAAAGAGTCACATGAAAAAATGAGGGGTTACCGCTAGGGCCTAAAGATGAATACAGGTCACCTCACCAGCAGAGCTCCAGGATAGATTCAGATTTCCCTTGGTGGGTTCTCTAAGGACCAACACTGAGCCTAGAAAATCGTTTGCAGCTCTGATAGGAAAGGGAGTGTTAAGTGAGGGCAGAGTCACTTTCAGGGTAGCTAGAACCTTCCTACAGCTGACAGGTACTAGTTTCTTGTTGTAAAAAATGTCCCCCTGATTAAAACAAAAATAATTAAATATCTTCTCCTTAAAAGATGGGTCGTTTGAATTGCTAAAGGGAAAAATTAAATCAGTGTTCTATCTACCTGGAGTTCTTCACGACTGTGCTCATCTAAGACACTGCATGGCTCGCTCTCTCACCTCCTTTAGGTCTTTGTCAATATGTGACCTTCTCAGCAAAACATTTCTGGCCACTTACTTAAAACTGAACCTTACCTATGTATATATCATTACTCGGCCATGAAAAAGAATGAAATCTTACCAATTGCGAGAACATGGATGGACCTAGAGGGTATTATGCTAGGTAACATAAATCAGATTGAGAAAGACAAATGTCATATGATCTCACTTATATGTAGAATCTAAAGAACAAAATAAATGAACAAATAAAACAGAAATAGACTCACAGCTACAGAGAGCAAACTGATGGTTGCCAGAAGGGAGAGGGGTTGGAGAGGTGGGTGAAAAAGGTGAAGGCATTAAGAAGTACAAATTGATAGTTACAAAATAGTCACAGGGATGTAAAGTACATCATAGAGAATATAGTCAGTAATGTTGCAACAGCTATATACAGCGCCAGGTGGGTAGCGGACTAATGGGGGAATCACTGCATAAATTATATAAATGTCTAACCACTATTCTATACACCTGAAACTAATAGTAAATAATATTAAATGTGAACTGTAACTGAAAATATAAAACACAAAAAGATAAAAAAGACAAAAAAATAAAATTGAATCTTACCAAAACTCATCCCTCAACCCCCATCCCTCCACACCACTCTGCCTCTTTTCTGTTTTATATTGTATCCGTCATTCCATCATATGATAAACTTGATGTTTTACTCATTTGTTTATTTTCTGTCTTCCCTCCTCTCCCCATCAACTTCCACAAGAGTTTTGTTTGTTTGTTTCTGATGTGCACACTACTGTATTCTGAGGTCCAGAAGAATACCTGGAACATAGTGGGCACTAATTAAAAATTGATGGATGGATGGATGGATGAACGACTATGATACAGAGAAGAGAGGATAGGTCCAATACACAGATTAGAGCCCAATTCATTAACAGACTGATGGGAGCAAACAGGGAGTTTTCCTTACATTTTGATAGAACTCCGTAAGACTTCATGAACAGAGCATCGGAATCCCAAACTCCAGCATTTTCCACACTATTCCAATTATTGTTCTTTGAGACCTTGATATGAGTTTGTTGTTAAAGAATGTCTATGAACAATTATATTTAGAAATGTATATGTGCTTCTCAAAGAAGAATAAAGCACATATTAAGAGTTCTCAAAAATTCTGCAACAAAATCTAATAAGAAAAACATAGCAACAAACTAGTGTTAACTTTTAAACCCACTTCCCCAAATTTGTTACCAATAATGTCCCCTTCCTCTTTGAAATATCTGTAATATATCAGTGAAGTATTCAGGGAAGCACACTTTAAGATTCTGGTATATTCAAACTATTGTTCATCTCTGAGGGAGAAGAACTCTCCCAGGCATGTAAAACCTCAGAATGTATAATGTCAATACAGCGTTCTGAAGAAAGATAATGCTGAAGAATTAAATTTAACCAAACAAGAAGTGAATCATAATAATGAATCAAAGGGAGAAGGACAAAACTTGATAGAAACAGTGTGAACTATGGATTTATATTTAAGGCTTAGCAATGAATTTATACAGACTGGGGGCTAAGTCCCTGTAATTGCTGATTATTTTTTTGAAGTTTAGTGCAGTTTAAGAAAGGATTTTGAAATCGACTATATAACACAAAAAATAAAATGGATGATACATAAGGTGAGAATGTAGAAAATAAAGTTAAACTTACAAATAGTGGATAGATTATTACACTGGGGAAAATTAACTCTCCATTTGGTGTGAGGAAATGCCCACCAGGCACACAACAAATCAATTACTGATTAATTACAGGTTAAAATTTAATGTCAAAAATAAAATCATGACAAGATGAATAAGAAAGAGACTATTTCAGTAATTTGAGCTAAAGTCTTTCTAAGCAGAAGGCCATTGCGAGAAGACTAATAAGAAAAAGTCACAGGTCTGTCTCCATTGTACTTAAATATAGTATATGACTTTTAAAAAGAGGCTTGAATTCTTTTCATTAGTATCTATCGATTTGCCAGAACTAACAAAATCAATAACAAAATCTTAGAACCCGCAAGTGAATAGCATTCTCAAATATGCCATTGCTAGGAGTGCCCTTGTCGCCCAACAAGGATCAGAATTGAAACATTCCTTCACCTCAACAACTCTACTTCTAGAAATTTATGCAAAGGAAGTAACTGGAAATACGTAAAACAACACATTTATATTCAATGGAGTGTTTCTTTTGTTAATTGAGAAATGAACTATCACCAATGAAAATGTGGGAGGATTTATAGTATAATATTAAAAATATGGGCTTTGCCATCAGGACCCAGCTATACTGAATACTCAGATCCTGAGCAGTCTGAATCATCCTAAGTCTTAATTTCTCATGTAACACACACACACACACACACACACACACACGCACGCACACACCCCAATATACTGATTCAATGGACTATATTACGCAGCTCTCAAACAAATGACATAAATTATATGCTGATAATGGAAAATGTTCATGATACATTGTTAAGTCAAAAACAATGTGGTCCAGTATACACCTATTTATATCATACGCCCAATTATATGTCATATCGTGAAAAAGTACGTATTAAACTATTAGTAATGGGAGGTGGTAGGTCAAGGAAAAGGACTAGGTATAAGAGGAAAGTTTGGTTTTCTGACTTTATATATTCTATAATCTTTAAATATGTCTTCAACTAACATGTGTTGCTTTTATAAATCAGCAACAACAACAAAAATATCAAAATCAAATAAGCCTATTTGGTGTATCTTCTTAACAATCTCTGAAGCTTTCCCCTCAAAGGCAGGACATTTTATTAATATTGTTCAATGTCTTCTCAATTAAAAATAAAATTTTAAAAAAAGTCTACCCCTGTACTCAAAGTTAGGTATACCTGAGATTCACAGATCCCCACCTGTTAATCGTTTTATTTTTTTAAAATAAACTTCCAGTACTTTATTTTTGAATCCTAAATAGTGAATTCTCCACCAGTTAATTAATCCTATTACAGGATTAGAATAAGATTGAATAATGAACTCAGGGGGTGCCATTGAAAAATCATTTTTTTAAACTTTTCGGGATTTGAAAGTGAAGTAAGACACTGAGTTGAGACACAAAGAGCAAACTAATCTCAAAATTAGAGGTTAATCCTAGGATTATGAATTTTAGTAGCTATGTATGTAATTTCATCATCTGAATGAAACGACTTAACTGCTCTTTCCATGTTTGCTTAAATAATCTCTCATTGCAGCAATTCACAGAAATTTTAATTACAGCCTGGATGGTGATTCTCCTGCCAGGCCTGGAACACTAGAGTCGATTCATCCAGTGTTCATGTTGCACTGGAATGCAACTCCAAGAGTATCTGGGGCAATGCTGTGGGTAGAGAAAAAAACACCAGATTGCACAAAAAGACACCTGGTTATTTTAGTACTCTAAAAATAGAGTGGCTCTGTGAAAACATCTTCTGGGGCTAATTTTCCAGCTAAAAAGAAAGAGTTCACCATCAACTTAGTAACATGAATTTATACTGGAGCTAGACCAATATTTCTGGAGAATATTCATAGAATCAGAAACCTCTTATCTTCACAACACCTTTTTAAAATTTTTTCAGAAAAATCTTTGCAATGTTGTGAAACGTCTCATATTGACTGATTTAGAATAGACCGTAATTAAAAGCAAATGATATGTTGGAAATGTACCACAGAAAAATATTTTGAGTTTTTCAAAAATGCTATTTCACACCTGAAGAAGTGACCTATTGTGCTTTACTACACAAAATAATCTGAAACCACTAAATTAACATTTTTAGAACTCCTATAGTTCACATTAATAAGGTTTTATTAAAGTTGCCCCTAAGCTTTCTCACTTGAATTCAACTTATATTTCATAAATATATCTTTCAGAAGTGATGCCAACATTTAATCAAAATACTCCATATCTTAACCCTTTGCAGATGGTGGAAATAAACACCGAGTGACCATGGACACTGGCACCTCTGTAGCGCAAACCACCGGCTTCTGGCCCACAGACTTCTGCAAGTCCTCCGCAGTACCTCCATCCCTTCTTCAGTACTTCCTAAGAAAAGGGATTCTTGTAACATTTAACTCTCATCGTGGTACTGTCCTGTGCAAAATCTTCCCATGATCCCCATCCACCACGCCCCGTCACAGAATAAACCCAAAGACCACAGAAGACCTGCTGGATCTGGCCCATCTTTGCATTCTCCTCTCTTGCCCTCCTCCGGAGGCTCGACCTGCATCGCAGTGCTGTCACATCCTTACACTCTGACCTACTCAGAGAGAGGTCTGCCCACAGGTAGCACTACTGCTTACTCCCTCTCCTGATTGAGATCTCTGCTTTAAATGTCACATCCACAGAGAGGCCTCTTCTGAAACCCACTACTATTCTTTTCTCATTGTTATGTCTGATGGTATGTCATATATTTCTTTTAGGTTTGGGTGTTTGGTTTGGTTTGGTTTTGCTACTCTTGTTTTCTCTCATCATAATATAAGCTCCGTAAAAATGTGGGTTTTAACTGTTTTCAATACCAGACATGAGCGCTCAATAAATATTTGTTGAATAAATTAATGAAGAGTTGAGGAAATAACTCAATGTTATTTTATTTTTCAGACTATGAATTTAATATTTTAACATTCTCCGTAAGCCCTGATATGCAAGATGACTGACCAATCTATTATTTTTTGACCTCTCCATATTCTTAAATTGTGACGCTTAATACTAGCCATTTAAAGGTTATGATTATTATCATATGCAAATTTAAGTATATTTTTCTGAACATTTTTTCTCAATACTAGCCATCTGAAAGTTGTAAGTATTATCGTATATAAATTTAAGATTTTCTTTCAGAATTTTAAAGATAGTATTCTATTTTCTTTTTGGTTTCTACTCCTGATTTCTATTAAGTAATCAGGAGGGAGGTGGTCTAATTTTTTTATTTTAGTGTAATCTCTATTCTGTCACAGAACTTATGTTTTCTTTGTCTTTGATTTTTTGACAGCTTAGTTTTGAAGTTCTGAAAAGTGGTTTCCTTTTTCATTTATTTTGTTTGAATTCATAAGTCCTCCTGAACCTCTGGCTTAATGTTTTGTTATCATTTGGGGGGCTGGGGAGCCGTTATCTATTTAAATATCCCTTCTAATCGTTCTCTCATTTTTTTCCTTCTAGAACATTAGTTCACTAAGTCAAAATTTGTCACTGTACCCTTTTTGTCTCCAATATTTTCTTCTGTATTTCCCTTTTGCCTTCTCCTTCTTGTTTTTATTTCACATGCAGTCTGATGTGTTTTTCTTATCTGTATTTCACTAATTATACCTTCAGTTGTGCTTACCCTACTTTTAAACATATCCACTGAGATATTAATTTTTAATGTAGTTTTCAATTCTAAAATATTTTTCTTTTTTTATCAGTGTTCTGCTTTTTAAAATAGTTTCCAGTCATCTACTGAAATTCCCTATTTTGTTCTTTCTCTCCTTAAACATATAAACATAGTTCTTTTAAACTCTCTCGTAACTACAATATATCAATCCCCTAAAAGTGTGTTTCTATTTTCTGTTGTTAACACCTAGTTCTCATTCATGTGTGTCCTAGCATTGTGTGACCAGTTAACGTTTTATGGAACGCCAAACACTGGATAAGAAAAATTGCTTTGAGCAATCCTCTGAGGCCAGGAATGATGGTGTATATGTCCAGACAGAATTTTTGTTCACTTTTGCCAGGTTCCTAGGAACACTAGCAATCTGGGGTAACTGTAATCCAGTTTCTGGCGTTAGGTGATTGCGTGCGAGGTTTCATTCCCTATGAGGGCTGAACTATTTCTAATACATTCTTATTCCTAGGAATCAGAACTTCAATGCCTCACATAAAATAGTGGAGAGTGTATCAGACCCTTTCCTACCTTTCAGAGGTTCAAAACTTCAACTCTTCTTTTTCCACGAGGCACATAAAACTGTCAAACATTATTTAGTTTCTTGATTACTTGTTTTGGGATTGGAAAATGCCCCTGGGGGAAAGGTATCCCTGGAGTCTAGGCTCACCACCATTGAGAGTTGCTTATTCCTTGACTTTGGTCCATGACTTCTTTACTGTCAGGTTTCTGATCCTTCAAGCCAAAGATATGCTTCTTCTTCATATACTTGTCCACCTTACCTGTTTGTACTAGGTATTCCAGATTACTCAGACAGCCCCTGAAAATACAAGGTGCTGAATTCAAACAAGGAGGTGAATATAGAAGCAGATTGCCAGAGTTCCAGAATAGGACATGGTGACACAAGGGTCCCAGATAATGTACATCTCAGTTGATACCAGTTTCACCTGATGATTAGTAAAAACAAGTCCCTCAATATCCCCCAAACAATATCTAAATACTCTCTAAATCCTCAAGGAAAAAGAAGTTATGGAAGTATATCTTAATTAACTGAAAAACAAACAAACAAAAAAACTCTATTATCTATTTTTACCTGAATTGGTTAATATTATGAGGATGAAATCACTATAGAAATGAAATATATTGAAAGAGAAAACAAAGCTAGTCATCTAGAGCACTGTGGGACATTTCTGGGCCTTACTCTACTCCCACTTAAAGCCATATATAGCTCACCTCAGGTATGGCCTAAGAATTGACGCAGGGTATTCAGAAAATGTTTAATTCCTCTCTGGGTAGTTTTCTATCAGGTTTAACCTAGTATAAAATTAGAAACATATTTTACAAGTCCTTAATCTAATAAAGTTAGCAATTATTAAAAGTCCTAGTTATTGAATCTTCTATATATCAAGAATTGTGCTAAGCTCTTTTACATACATTAGAGAGACAATACAGACTACCTACCTAGGTTCAAATCTTAGATTTGCCTCTTACAAGCTGTGTTACCTTGGGAAGGTTCCTTAACCTTTGGACATCTCAGTTTCCTTGCTTAGAAAATTGGAATAATCATAGCACCTACCTCAAAAGGTTGATTTAACAATTCAAGCAGTTCATTTATGTAAAGTCTTTAAAATGAGGTCTGGTAGGTAGAAAGTGCTCAACCAATGTTAGCTACTATTATCTCTAAATTTAAAATAACTCTGCAAGATCGGTGTCCTTAGTCTCATTTTTCAAGGGAGTAGAATCAGTAACGGTGAGCAATTTTTCAAAAGTTACAAAATAAGCATAGAAATTACACTCAGTTTATCAGGTCCCAGTGTTGTAGTATATTCACATCATGACAATGGCCCTATTTTATGTCAGCATCTGGCCTCATTTCCTATTTGACTGAGGCCAAGACCATAAGATTGAATATATCAAGTTCCTGCCCCGATACCCAAATCTCTCTGTATAATTTTATCCTTTCCCTTGTCTTTTTACTTCTTTGAATAAATCATATGTCTTAGTTTTTATTACTTTACCTCTCTGCTGGATTCCCTCTACCCATAAATCTACTTGCCCTCTCCCTTCTAAAACAATTAAACATAAAATACACATAGAAATCTATTCTTTATTTTACTCCTTCATGAATCTCTCCTATTTCTCTCCTTTTTATAACTGGCTTTAAACAAAAAAAAGTCATTCACGGTCCCAAAGCACCCACCCACTGGTAAATCCTTATAATTTAGCTTCCATTCCTACCATTCAACAGAAACTGCTCTCTCAAGACTGAATTTCCAAATCAGCTGTTGTTTGCTCCATCATCTACCTTTGACCTTCCTGCAAGAGTTGATGGTTAACAGTCCCTTCTGGACCATTCTATTGGTTTTTGTGGTTCTGAGTTACATATCCAAGATTCCTACCTTTCTCAATTATTTTTTATTGTTTAGCTTATTTGAAATGTTCTAATATCCCCTTATTCTCTAAATGATGGAATTTCTCCCAGCTCTCTGAAGTGACCATTCTGTCTCTCTGAATTTGTGGTCATATCCAGTCCTAAATTATGTAGACGTTTCTAAAACCTTATCTTTGGACACTCATTTCTCCCCAAATTCAGGCACATTCTTAACTGCTTAGAGAATTCTTCAATTCTGTGTTCTTCCAATCCTCAACCTCAGCATAAATGTTTTAGTCTACAAACTATTATTCATAACTGAAAGTAGAATCTAGGCTTTCTTTTTCCAACAACATTCATTCTCACTTGTTCAAACTTTTCTTTCCACTTTATTACTCTGATGGAACTGAGACATATACTGCCAGGACTTGAGGTAAAGTACGTTATCTATGTGAGAATGCTTTAAATATTATAAGGATGTCTCATTGCTCTTTATGTTTTTAAATTTGCCAATGTTTAAGACATACTTGCTCTTTCTGTTTCAATATCAGTATAGAAGAAAATTGTCATTATATTATCTGATATTATGATTTTCCACAACTTATCAAGTCACCCTCTATTTTCTTTACTACTCCAACAAGTGGTATACTGTCAAATATTTAACAACAAGCTCTCCAGAGGTGGGAGATCTTGTATTTATCATGCAGTAGGTAAACTAAGAGTGTTGAGAATACATCTAAGGAACACAGACAAGATATTGCTCTAAAGAGCTTATATTCTTGTTGGGAGAGACAGGCACCAAACAAACAATACAACAAAAATAAACAAAGTATTTTCTCATAATAAAATTGGCTAAGTAGGAAACGAAGACAGTTGCAAAATTAGAGTAACTGTGGTTCATATCTAAGAAAATGGCTCTTTTTTCTATTATCTCAGTCCTAAAGGTCTTATTTAGGAAAGATCTAATACCCTAACTTACTTTGTATAACTGTGGAAACAACTCATTTTCAGTTGTTCTGCGAAGTTAGATGTCATTTTCAGAACTATCAATAATCAACTGACCAGGATACAAAATGGTAGAATTTAGTGGCATACATAAAGTCAACAGGTGTATGCTTCCTCTCCCCACCACTTGTGCAGTGCCAGAAGGGAAGAGATATTGTTAGAGGCATATGATCACTGACCTTTAATACTGAAAGGAAATGAAAGGTGGTCGGGTAGAAAGAAAGTCATTTCTTTTATGGTATGAGGATGCCTTAGGTTATTTGTGTGTTTGTGTGTGCCTCTTTAAAGAATTACTTCTAAAAATCTTTACGAAAATATTAGTTTTACCATTGACAAGACTTGAATTAGTAACAGAACCATAATTTATTATTGAGAAACATTTAGTGATTATGTTGAAACAACCACCAATTAGCTTCCACCTAATATCATCCCAAAGAAATGATTATAGTCTTTAGTTCTTGATCTAATAATTATATACAAATAGTGAAATAGTTACTTATCTAAGCAATATTCATAAATGAATTATAAATCACAGTCATGGGTTATGTTTATATTTTGTATTGCACAGACATTTTCCATTATGACTTCAGTAGGAAGGGGTATGAAAATATTTTCTTATTTCGATAGCTACATTTTTTACAGGTTTCCTTAGACTTCAACACCTAATTCAGGCAACTGGTTTGGGAATGTAAGTGCATATATTATTCTTTTCATTAACATATTATTCATTTATATAGCATCTCTCTTCCTTAAGGATCTCAAGGTGATTTACAAACATTAATTGCCAAACATCCGTAGTGTTCCTTTGAGATATGTAAACCTGAAGTTGGACTAATTAAAAATTATAATCAAATCCTCACCTTACACACAAACACACATACCTACACACTCACACACCTTATTTACTTATTTACAGCCTTCTAGGCTATGGAAGTGTTACTGTTCAGGGGCGAATGATAGGAAAACAATGGCAACAAGGTGCTTAGGCCAGATATCAGCAGGACTCGTAAGAATCTGGCCCTTCTCTTTTCAGTGATTTGCCTACGTAAGAAAGTAAAAATGAGAGGCTATAAAGCTAAGTCCATGAAAAGTTTGATTTTTGCCAAGTAAAATGACAAAAAGCAAAAACAAAAATGGAATGGTATGCAATTAAGTCCATACAAAACCTGATTATACAACCACAATTCTACCTCCAAGCTTGCACTTCTGGGAGGGAAGGAGAATTCAACCTCAATCATTGTTGAAGTTCCTTCTCCACTCTGTGTTGCATTAGAATCTCAAAAACCGATGTGATGTTCAGAGGAAGGACCTGTAATATGGACCTCTCTACACTGCCCTGACATCCTCACTGATGGTGGTTCATTGCAGGCTGGTGATTCCTGTGCCACGTGCCTGGCATACCACCTCCCTGATCACACTATGAAGACACCCCATCTAACGTCTGGCCACCTCATTGACATACTACTGCAGAGAATCGCAATGAAGTCAAAAATTGATTTTTGAACAAAATTTATAAATTTGATGAACTCCAAAGAGACTTGATCAAGATAAACAACAACAACAACAACAAAAAGAAACAGCAAGCCAAATAACCAATACCAAGAATAAAAAAGAAACATCATTATAGATCAGACATTAAAAAAGAGTATATAGAGGCAACTCTGTTGATAAACAAAATTTTAGATAAACTAAAACAATTCCTAGAAAATGCAATAAATAAAACTAAGAAAGAAAAATAGAAAAATTTATATATTCCTTTAACTATTGAAGACATTCTCAATAATTTCAGGTACATGAGGTAAGTGAAGCACTTAGAGTACTAAATATGTCACTCTTTCCCCTGGCTTTATTCTTCCCTTGTGTAAATAAGGAGGTTGGACTGTATTGTCATTTCTCAAAGAAAACACCAGGCTTATCGGATAAGGTTTCACTAGTGAATTCTGCCGAACATATAAGAAACAACACCAATGTCACATACACTCTTCCAGAGAATAGAAAAAATGGGTATATTCTTCACCTCTTTATGAGGCCATCATGACAGTGATATTAAACCACAAAAATAACAATACAATAAAAGAAAAACACAGGCTAAGCTCACTCATGAACATAGACACAAAAATTTCTAAAGAAAATGTTAGTAAAACTATTTCAATAAAAAATGCAATATATCACAACAAAGTGGCATTTATTTCAGAACTGCAATGTTGACTTAACATTAGAAAATTGTGTATTCTGCCCTTTTAACAGAGTAAGGAAGAAAAATAATAAGATCATCTCAATAAAGGTAGAAAAAATTTAATGACATTTAATATTGATCTATGACTTAAAAAGAAAATCCTGGGAAACTAGAAATGGGAGGAACACTTCTTAATCTTCTATAGGGTATTTACAAAAACACCTACAGCAAATATCTTATTTAATGAATAGTCATACTTTCTCTTTGAGATTAGGAACAAGACAAGAATGTCTACTCTCACCACTTCAATGCAATACTCTTTTAAAAAGCTAGATAACAACCACACACACACACACACACACACACACACACACACTCACTCACACACCCCAGAAGTAAGAATAGTAGTTTCCCTCAGAAAGGTAGAAGATAAGGTTGTCCATGTTTATTCAAAACTATGCCTATGTTAATGTAAAAACAGTATGTTTGGGACCGTATCAATCTACACATTATGATGGATTTAGAGTGACAACAGTCCAGCAACCCAGAAAACCTGAATTTCCGGCAAAGGGGACAGAGACAAGATAAGTGTGCCAAAAAAAAAACCTTACCTGACAGACAGAATTCTAATCAGGCTTAGAGGAATTCTGTGTGGCATGTATCTATGGCTGGTCCCTTCACCTGGGCTGCTTTCGTGACTATTTCAATTCCCTATGCCTGGAGGGCAGCCCACTGTGAGAGAAGCCTTCTGACATGTTGTCACAAATGATTATGTTCCTTAGTAACTCAGAAAAGACACAATTATGCAACCTGGCTTCACCAAGCCTGGAAGCACAGCTCCCTCCCAACTTATAACCTCTCTCTGGAGCCGTGAGTACATTAATTTATCTCTGTAACTTTCAACTTTATCTCGTAAGGCCTCAGTTTTGTTATCAGTAAATGGAGCTATTAATTGTTCCTAAGTCAGAGGGTTGCCTGAGGGTAACAGTTGACATATGTAAAGCAGTTAGAACATTGCTTGGCTATGGTAAGTGATCATTAATGCCCACCACAAGGTGGGTGTGTCCTCTGGTTCCTAAACCAAATATAGTCAGTATATTGGGTTATGTGTTCTTGTGTGGCAGGATGAGTGGAATACCGGTTGGTCAAGCCATGCTGAGTAAAGCGAAGCAGAGGCTGATCCTTTATCATAGTCTTGCTTTCCCCAAAATGAAGGAACATTAATCCCCAAAGCCCTTCCTGCTATTTTCCTATCTCATGCCCTCCCATTTCAGGTGAAGAGCTGCTCAAACAAGCGATCTCTCTTCTCTCTCTGTCTTTCTCTCTCTCTCCTTCCCTCCCTCCCTCCTTCCCTCTTCCTTTTTCTCATGTTCTCACTTGCACAGACATATGCATCCACACAATATTTGCAAGGCAAAATTCACAGACACAAGCTGTTTGTATCATGAAATCTCCCCACACACTCCCCCTTCAAAAAAAAAAAATGTTAGAGCCACAGCTCTGCCTCAGCCTCCATAGAATTTACCAACTTTCATTTAGAGTCTCAGGCTACAATACCTACATTTTAAAAATAGTTTTTCTTAAGAAAAATTGAGGGGCATGTCTGCATCATGAGTCTTAAAGGATACATTCAGGGTGTGTGTGTGTGTGTGTGTGTGTGTGTGTGTGTTTCCCAAATTTCCCAAAACAAAGGGACAGCCTGCTCCAAAAGTACATTCAAGTGTCAACCTCTAATAAAGCAGAAAATGCTTTCAGTTTGTGAATAACAATAAATTTGAAAACAACAAAACTTTAGTGCCAAGTGTCAGACAGGACTAGAAAATTATAAAGTTCAATAAGATATTCTTCAGGATGTCTTTTGGATGGTTATATAATTCCATGTTTCAAATATTTTCCCCCAAAGGATTAAAACATGAGAAATAAGCAGAAAACCTTGGATGTTTGTCTTAATTTGGGCTTCTGTCCTTTGGGATTCTTACTGACTCATGTGAATCCTTGAAGATGGAGAGGAGTAATTACCTGAAGAGTCCACTGTGATAGCGGCTTATACGGAAGCATCTGGAAGCATGTCATTTCTGTTACACTGATGACTACTGCGCTGCTAGAGTAGGTGGCACCAGGTATCGTCCTGAGTCTGAGGAAGAAGCAACAACTAAAGATGAATTCTTAGATGAAACCAGCATCTCAAAGTAAATGCCCAGGTTTGGTGCAAATAGAGAGAAGTGGTGGATTCACACTAGTAGTTTTCTCTAGGTGAATTAAGTTATTCACTGAGCCTGCGGTTCTTATCTCTGTGTTCACTGAGCACTTCAGGAAGTTCAAGAGTAATTGAGGCAAAGCATTCTATTGGTTCCTCGGCCCTAACATACTTTGCAGGGAACATAGTCAAGTTAGATATTATTATGTGGACTCCTAATTAAATGCATTAAGGGTGTGCATATGTTTTTCTCACTGTTATTCTCTGCATGTTTTTCAAAGTGAATTTGCCAACCCCAGAGAAAACTAGAAAATAAAACTCATTATCTCACAAATGGGAAAAAGATATTGCAAAAACAAAAAAAGAACTCTCTTTAATTTTCTTGCTTATACATTCTACATTGACTCCAGGGTATATTTACTTCCAAAATTCTTTTCCCTCTTTTTTCTCCTTTTGTGTATCTTACTGTCACAGCATTTTGTGTAGATTAATTCATGGAACTATAAATACTTTTCCAGGTGCAAGAATTTTAAAAATTGATAATTATTCTAATACCAGTGAAGTTTTGTAATGAAATTGCTGATGAAAGTATTCATGTGAATGCAAATCATATAAATGCTATAAAACATATAAATGTATACCGTATCTGCATCTATGTAGATACAAACTCTCTTATGTAACATACAATAGCCAATACGTAACTAGAAGGCTTTATTTGGCTCAAGCTGGAGACAAAATCCAGTCAGTTGAAAAATATCTTGGAGGTACCGCCAAGCCTCATTTGGCAACAATAGTGATGTGTGACAGCCCTTAATGAAATATCATATCTTTTCAATTAAAATTTTATATACTGGAGGTTTACTTAAATTACACCAAATAATTTTCAAATCTAGAGCTTAGTGAGGCATCGGAGAAGGAACTGTGTGCTATTTTGAACCATTCATGTGAACACTTCATTATTATTTTTCACCATTAAAAAAACACATTTTTCCAAAATAACAAATATTGAGAGAAATGAGTGTCCTATAACATCTATTTTTTGTTTTAAATGGTTTAACCATTTCTGAAGAGCCAAAAGAAAAGTAAGCTTCATCAAAAGTCTTATTCATGCTTTCCAAACCAGAATTAATAGCCTGTCATTTCACTTATGCAGTTCTTTCAATTCTCTGATTATGGAACAGCAGTTTTCTTATTTGTTTCCTCCAGTGTGAGCAGCTGATTGTATACTGTGGTTAGCCGATATTTGTCTGGAAGGAAAGTTATCACCAGTGCATTGTGGGATGTTGTGGTCCAGAATCCTTGCCAGTGGCTTCTTCTTTGGTTGCAGTTATAAAAGCAGCAGACATACATATTTTATGAGATTGATTAAATGCTTCAAACAATCCCCTTAGGTGGAATAGGTAGATGCCAGATTGTCATTATGAGACTGTCCAGAAAAGGAAAAGGCAATTTTAGATGGAGTGTTTTTCATTTATTTTTATTATGTGTGTGCATTTGTATATATCACAAGCTAATGGCCCTAGAAATGATCAAATTAGTAAATTTGCATCTGCTGATTTCTGTATTTCTCAGACTCATAGTTAACTTATTTAACTGCTTCCTCTTTACGAGTTCTTAGCAAATAATATCACCATTTAATTGGGTAGGCTTTATATGATTGCAAAATCCTTCAACATGTATACTATATTATTTAATCTTCATAATACTTTTGGTTAAGTTGGGCTGATATCATTTTTACCAATAAAGAGCCTGGAATTCAGAGAAGGTATATGACTTACCTAAAGTATATGCTGCCTTTTTAAAAGCTGCAGCTAAATAGAATTTCCTCATTCTTAGCAGGATGTCTTTCTACTCTACCGTATAGCCACCCATAATGTGTCCTCATGAATTTGTGCAATTGATCCTGAAAACAAAAGTAAAAATAAGAGCAATTACTCCTTTTGCTCATACGGCCTATTCTGTGTACCAACAGTTCTGAATAATAAAGTCACCATTAAATACATGGATTATTATAATTTTTAAAAAGTGTCCAAAATAATTAAATAATTAAATGGTTGCCAGCTGATGGACTAGTTGAGATACATTCACAAGCAGGATTTAAAGCAAGGCAAGGATGGAATGCTACTGATGATCCTTCTCTGGCTACATGTCACCCATCTCCTCATCTCCCTAAAGAGTCACCTCAGTGCCCACAGTGACATTCCTACTCTATCACAGAATGTGTTTTGTCTCTACGAAGAAGTAACATATGTCAATAACAACTTCAACCAGTATACCTTGACTCATGTTAATGTATTTTGACATATGTTATCTCATTTATTCCTAAGGAGATCTACTTTGTGAAATTAGCAATGGGAAAAACCACATTTGAGAGATAGAAAATTCAGGATTTCCTCAAGGTTCCACAGCTAGTAAGAGGCAGGTCAGGAAGAATAATTCCAATTTTTGACTCCAACTTCAGCATTTTTTGAACCACCTCTGTGAGACCAGAAAACCTAAGAGCTTTCTGTGGGCTGGCTTGCTTTCTTCCTTCCTTCCTTCCTTCCTTCCTTCCTTCCTTCCTTCCTTCCTTCCTTCTTTTCTCTCTCTCTCTCTCTCTCTCTCTCTCTCTCTCTCTCTCTCTCTCTCTCTCTCTCCTTTCTTCCTTCCTTCCTTCCTTTCTCTCTCTCTCTCTCCTTCCTTCCTTCCTTCCTTCCTTCCTTCCTTCCTTCCTTCCTTCCTTCCTTCTTTCTTTCTTTCTTTTTTTGCTTCTTCTCTCTTTTCACTAGCAGTGACTATGAGCTTATTGCCCCAGAGATACTGCATAAAGGGTTTCTTGCCACTCTCAGGTGGGCACAAGGGGAATGCCAGGACTTTGTATCCATTTTCCTTTCCCATCAACTAAAATACTGATATGTAGACACTTTCTATTAGAGAAATGCAAACACAAGGCTAAGTAGAACAAGAAACAGATTTTGTGCTGCCTGAAGTTTACACAATTTGGGTAGCCGTTTTTAAGAAAGATAATACAAAATTATAAGTACAAATGAGATATTAAAGCAACCATTTGTTTAAAGTGAATATAGAAATCTCAAACAAATTACGCATTTTAAAAACTGACAAACTGCACTATACAGTAAACTAACATGTCATCATTTATTTACTAATTACCACATGTCGAATATACTATTTTCTCACATTTTGGCTAAATATCTTTTGCCTCTTCAGATGACAAGGATTGTGTCATATATTTTTCAATACAGAAAGCAAAAAAGATGATTGTCATTCCTCTCACATGTTTTTAAATCCCCACCCACAAATGTGAAAGCCAAATCTCATAAGGCACATTCATGTTGAAATATGACATCTGGCCTCCATCTTGAATGAGCAGGCATATGGATAGGAAGAGCATTATGGGAAAACGTTTCTACACTAGGAGGGTTTAAATAAAGGCTAGTCGGTGTTCCATACAGGAAGAACTCAGCAACACCAGCTTACGATCCCTTCCAGGTAACCATCTAACCAGAACTGGCAGTGCCGAAGACATACACAGATACATTGGAAAATACCCAGGCTGCCAAACCATAAGTGATGCAATAGCTTATATTGTTCCTTCCTTGCTTGAGAAAGCATGGCACAGGGAAATATTTTCCTACAGACATAGACCAAAAAGTAGTCTGCTCTCAGGAGCAGTCTTAATAATGCTGTGCCTGACCCTCCATTTCCTTCCTTCATTCATTCAACACACACACACACACACACACACACACACACACACACACACACACACACACCTATCTCTCACTGTGCCAGGCACTACGCTAAGCACTGAAGATGTAACAGTGAACAAAGCAGCATTCCATCTATGCCACCTTTGATCTCACCTTTCACTGCTGAGCAGATTGGAATATGTAGGGAATTTCTATTCCAAGGTGGATATAAGATGCTGGGTTGGGAAAAACTGAGTTCCATGGGAAATCCTGAGCAATGGTTTTCTCAGTAATTTTATGGAATTCTTGACTCTCAACTGTAGGTGGAAGTAACTGGAACATTACTTAGCTCTTTTCGTCACAGGACGTAGTATCATGTAGGCACATTTTATTTGCTGACTTTTGGCATCCCAGGTCCTTGTAATCCACATTAAGTCTTTGTAGCAATAATGGTGATAGCCACACAAAATTACTGAAGAAATTCGAGCCAGGAAAGAAATATCTCCTCATATGAACTCTGTATGACAGAGCCAGGCTGAACTACCCTATTATTTGTTAATCTATTCCATAGCAGAAAAGTTTTAAAGATGCCAGAAATCCCATCAGCGAAATTTAGACATCCCTCATATGACATGTCACATTTTGGGGCACGTTTTCATTATTACTCATTGTGTTTGTCACAAATACTCCATATTATAAACAAGACCCTCACTTTAAGAACCTCATTTTCTGGCATCTAATTATCCTCCAAAAGCTATATCCTCCCATTTTGTTTGTGAAATCATGATTTATTCTTATGGAAATATGATTATGACTTCAGGTAAAGGAATAAATAGGAGAAACTGATGAAACTTTTAAAAACATCCTTTTATGCAAATCTCTCTAGCAGTAAAGTGAGAATTAAGAAAATAGAAAATGCATGATGAGCTGGTAAAATTGTGGCTAAATACACTGTTCCTAAAATTTTCTCAGCATCAGATGCTTGAAAGTACACAACTTATTTAGGATGACTGCAAGTGCTATCTCTTTTTTTCCTACTTTGATTTGGGGGGGTACTTTCAATATTTTGCAAAATTTTTACTCTCCTTTGTTCTTCAATTTCATTGTTCCTATAAATATTTTTCACTTTGCCCAACTCCAATTTCATTCAAATGGGAAAAATTTCTAAAGACAATATTTATGTCAGCAGCTTTCAGGATGAATTCTACATATTGCTTTGTAGGTCACTGACTTTCTAACATTGTATATTTAAAACAGCAAAATATGTTAATGTAGAACCTTACATGTAATACACTTATCTACTGACAGTGGTACACATACTGTAATTAACTTGTTCAATCTGAATTATCTCCCCAAAATGCCACTGGTTACAATATTATCATATCCAATGGTATATTTCTTCTAAATTCTATTGTTCAGTCTATTTTTTTTTAAACTATTGATCTATGCAACTTCTTGACTCTCTGTCTCCTTCTCTGAGGTCACTGACATGCCTCTCTCCTGGTTCTCTGATCACTCCTTGTTGACCTCGCTTTTTTGTTTCCAGGCATATTTTAGTACCTAAAAGGGCAATTACACAAGCCTCCAGTGTTGAACTTTTGATTTTATTTCTCATTTTTCTCATTCAAGCTTCTGTGTTTACTCCAAATCTGATGTCATCAAATGCCACTGCTTGTCATCGTCTCCCAGCTCAAACTCCCCCTACATTACTTTCTAACAGGCCCATAAGATTTCTCTTCATTGCAATATCCCCCTTGGGGATAACATCATGCCAGACTCATGGAGCTAAGGAAAATCTTTTCCTAAAAGGTACTCCCTTTATCATTTTGTGCTGCTAGAAGCTGCAACCTTCTTTTTACCTCCTAGACTATCAACCTTAAAATCATCTTTAAATTTTCCCTTTGCCTCATCCTTTGAATCCAGTTTGTCACTATATCAAAACACCTCCTGACTTGTCTCCTTCCTCTGCATTCCTACACCAGTCCCATAACTGGAGCCTTTATCCTCATCAACTTGGCTCACCGTTATTCATCCTGCCAAACAAAAATGGATTGATCGTCCCCAAACAGTCCATTGAGCATACTAGTCCCTATTTCAACAATATTATGTAATTCCCTATTGTTTGCGTCCTACTTCCAATCTAATATCTTCTTCTCTATCTTATTTATCCAACCTGATTTCTGACTAATCCTCATTATATGGTTTATAATCCAGTAGTCCCCTCTTCCCAAATATTTTCTTACTGATTTTTCTCTTAGTATCTTTGTTCATGCTGCCTTTCTATCCAGTAATACATAATTCTTGTTTCAACCTATTCAACTTCTACTCCTCCTTTGAAGTCCACGAAAGTTTCTTGCCTCTGAATATGGCCACCTACGCTGATCTCTCCCATCTCTAACATGCCATCACACTGAAATTCTAAGCTATTTGGCACAATTCTAATAAATGGCTAGCTGCCTGGATGATGCTTTTTGGCCAAATCTTATACGGTTGCTGGCACACTGCTCAATTCACCATCGTTCCAGTCTGATTGTCATCTTTACACTTTCAAGAACTCAAATTCTTCTGATCACTCAGGTATGATCAGGTCTTAATTAGTGGAATAGAGAGAGAGAGAAAGCTAGGCTGGATTGGTTCTAAGTCCAGCTGAACAATCCACAGCCACATGAACTCAACAAAGTGACTCAAAATTCCTAAGTCTTCGATTCCTCGTGATTAGAATTGGGGTATTAATATCAACTTTACCCAACACACTACACTGCTATGGAAATTGAATAAAATAGTTTGTATGGAAGAACACTGTGAAGTATTATACAAATGTAGAGAATTATTATTAATTCATAATAACAAGATACATAAGATGCTTAGTTCTAAGCCATAAAGTTAATTTAATAATTTATAAGGAGGAACAAATATTTCCACCGACTGGAGAGATGTGTATACTCTTGAGGTATAACCACACTTGGATTAAAGGATCTAAGAAACTGAGTAAATAATTACAAGAGTTTCAGGAAATAAATCCAGGGCTGTTTCATGGAGGGGTCTTGTTTCCCCAACTAGTATTTGGTGTTGGAAACTTTGGAAGCACGCATTCAAGATGAAAATTATGTCTGATATGTTTTTTTCTCCCAAACAACAGGCACCTGATAAATATTGATGATTGATTGTACATAAAAAAGGTTTTAACATCCTCATGAAACCTGAGTGATAAAGCATATTGTTCCAGGACTTTTATCCCATATTCTCCTTTCTCTTTCCTTTTGCCATATGTCCTCAGTTCCTACAGCATCGATCAGGGATAGCAATGACTACAATAGAGCCAAGTATGTGCAAAGCCAACTGTAGAAGAATTATAGATCTGATCACAGAAACAAGCACTTCAGCGATAATAAAATATTAACTGGTACTTTACTAAGACTTTGGAAGAAACTGAGATGCACAGAGAAGAATTAATAACGAGACAATGTTTTCAATATGACAGAAAATAAAGCTATAAGAACAAGGCCCTTTATGCACTGCATACAGAGACTAAGAATTAAAAGGATGGCACTCACTGATGCATCATTTTCTTCAGAAACATGAAATAATTCCTTTCATTCACCAATAGCATGGGTAATTATTGATGGTTCCACCCTGGAGTGAACAGGATTGTCACAAGATTATCCTTTTCCTCATTTTACAGAAACTTATTTTGATGCCACTTTATTTGCTAGAGAAGGATTTCTACTTATATGTTGAATAATTAAACTAAATTACATTTTTTAATCACCCACAATATAGTGCTCTCTCTGACTCTCCAAGATAAATGCTTTTCTCTAATTTCCTCCATTGTACTTTGTAGATAAAAACTATATTTTTTAAGAATGAATTTATGTGTCAATTCCACAAAATACAATACATCTCCAATTAGATTATGAGCTAATACAGGCAGAAGTCCTAAATTAATTATCCTTCTAAATACCTAATAGAGTAACTAGCATATAACAGGCATTCAATAAAAATTTGTAGAATAAATTAATGAATTAACAAAGGGACAAATGTTACACTCACCAAATTCCAAGGTTCTAGAAGTTTTAAATTAAAAAAAAATGAGAACTAATGGTTGCCTGCAAGAGGCTTACAATAAAGTTGAAGACAAAATATACTTAATTTAATATTAGGGGATAGTTTTGTAAGATATATAAATGCCTAATCACTAAGCTGTACCCCTGAAACTAATACAATATTGAATGTCAACCGTAATTGAAAAAAATTAAAGAAAAAAGAGAACATGATATTAAACTTCAACTTCTAGTTCTAATAGTACCAGATGCTAGTGTAGTCTTCCTACCATAAACAACTGTAAATCTGGACAAAATTAGGCAGCGAAGGGAGCCTCGTGTTTTCTCTAGCTCTATTTATGGGGACAATTTCCCAAGGACAGCACAAATAAATGGAGCCCAGTAAGGACACAGTGGTTCTGCTGAGATGAGGAGACAGATAGCAGGCTTCGAAGTTGCAGAAGCTATAGAAATCTTCAGGGAAGGATAGTAGAGAGGTTGGATATGGGGTCAGGGTGGATTCCAGAAGTCTGTGTGGAAGTTCCCACAAGTCCGTGGCTAAAGTCCGGGACACCCATACGCCAATTGATACTATATGAGATCAACCAGGAAGTGCCGTTATGAGGATGAGAGCAGAACAGAGACAATAGAGGCCCCACAACTACGGGAGACTTCAGAGTTTCCTACAGCGAGAGTGGCTACATCTGGTTTACACAAGGGGCATGCAGGTGAAACACAAAAAGGGCATGCCTTAGAAGTTAAAAATACACTGCAGAGTAAACATCTACTATAGATCCACCTTCACAATACCTAAAAATGAACATTGGCAAGAATCACAAAAAAGACAATGTGTGGAGTTTAAGTTCGGCATGATTAGAAGGGCTTTTTAAATCCTTTCATATTCTCAGTGACCCACCCTAACAAAAAAAGATGACACTAGTTCAGGGAGATTGTTCAGTTAAATAAAGACTTCCTGTTAGAAAAATAATCAACATTCTTCCGAGGAATATAATAGAGCACAGGGTCCCTTTAATGTACCACTCAAAATGTCCAGTAAACAACAAAAAATTACTAGGTATGCAAAGAAACAGGAAAATGAGAACCATATTCAAGAAAAACGTAGACAAACAAACAAACAGAAAACCTGATCTAAGATAATCCAGATGTTGGATTTAGCAGACAGTCTTAAACATTACATATATACTCATATTCATATAATACTCATATATGTTTACATATTAAAATGCTGACCAAATAGTATTGAGGTTATCTCTTTAAGAAGTTGAATAAACAAAGACAAATATCAAGCAGAATTCTACATTCAACCAAATTGTGTTTTAAAACAAATACGAAATTAATACATTTTAGATTAATTAAAAAAATAAATCGTCAATAGCAGACATGCACTACATACATATATATCGCAAAATGATTATCCAGGTGTACTTAAAACCAGTTCATGTTCTCCTTTCCCAACCTGACACAGGAAGAATTTCTTTTCTCTGACCTTTGCTATGCCTTGTGTACCTTGTAGGGCTATTGGAGATAATACTTATGAAATGTGGGGACCTCCCTAAAACTGAGCCCCCAGAGCTTTAATTCTCAAGTTAGTGTACACTCAGACTCTAGCAATTCCTGAAAGTGACCATGAAAGTGTTCCTACCAGTCTCCGGCTCCAGGGGTTTTGCTTTACATTTAGCTGATCATGGCTGTGCTTCTCTGTATTCAATTCACTTGTCTCTCCAGATTTCAGAGTGCTGGTTTGCCCTGTGACCTCAATTCTCTGAGAGATCTAAGAAAAGTCATTATTTATTTATTATTATTACAAATTTTTTTTTTGGCTTTTATAAGTTGTGAGAACAGGAGTGATAACTTCCAGCCTCTTTACATATCGAAGCTTAACCCAGGAGTCATTGCCCAAGGAAGATTGATTTCATCACTATCAAAATAGAATAAAAAATGATCCCTTCACTCTCTAGCCTTACCCTGCTTTATTTTTCACCATAGATTCATGTCTCCATGAGAGCACGTTGTTTAGCTGTTTACTTGCTTGCTGAGTGTCTGAATCTTTCTCTATTTCTGGAATATAAGTTCCATGAGGACAGGGCTCCTATTCACTAGGAGGTCCCCAAAGTCTTTTTTGAGTGAATGAATGGATAAGAAAAGCCCAGCTCTAACATTTACTAATTACTGTTAACTTTCAGAACTTACTTAAATTTTCTAACTCTCAGAGTCATCATTTTCTTAATGAAGATAAAGACTACTGCTATACAGGGTTTTATGGGAATTAACTGGAGAATGTATTTAAAGGACCTAATATAGTGCTAGCCTAGAGTAAGCAATAAATAAGTGGTAGTTCCCACAGACTGGACATATCAAATGCATTCCAGCATCTTAAAAGATGACAAATTATAAGGTTCTTCTATTTCTAATATAGGGGGAAAATATTCCCCATAACGCTAAAGGCTTTTCTTCTCAGTCCCGCTTTGTGTAACCACTTAAATCTCTGAGAAAGCCCACATGAAAAATTATTAGCCAAGTTCCAGGGCATAAAGCTCCATGTTCCCATTTGTTCAATTTTTAAAACAGACTCAGCTCACATGTTCTGTCTGTAGAACAATCATTTATAGAGCTCACTGTTACCGTGATTCCTTGAGGCAAACTGACTATAAACTTGTTGAAGAGAAAAATGAAAAAAAAAAAAAAAAGTCTCACCTTTCATTTCAGTTCAAGTTATTGGAGTTTGGGTTCCAACATGATTCCAAGTATATAAAAATTCAATCTGGAGTGAAGACATTTACAACACAGTTGGTGAATGCACCACAATGCACCATAAAGGGATGAGACATCACATGACCAGGAGCACGATTCCAGCTTTCCAGACCAGGTCATGCAGGGGAGTAAGCATGTATCATACCTACCACGACAGAAAAATAAATTTCCAGAACCATTCCACGGGGCACTGACATACAAAATCTGTGTTCACTTAGTATTATAAAAACACTCTTTAGCTTCAGGAAATAATGTGGGAGACTGTGAGAAGGAAAGCCCATTCTACAGAAGCTTTATGATTTTTTCAAACTTGATCTCAGCATTCCGTAAGTCATCCCTGGTCTCTGAAAACAGATTTCACGGGGCCATAGAGGAATTTTATGCAGAAGTCCAGGTAGCCCCCCAACTCGCTTCACTACCACTATTTTAATCTGTCACACACACTGCTAGTACATGAATGTGCCCCAAATGCACTACTTTTCCTGCCGGCCCTACTATAGGCACTTATTGGATTCCCCACTGTTTATGGTTGGAAGCTCAGGTTTCTGAGGTTAACATCCAAGGGCCAGAACATTTGGCTCTGGATTATCTTTCTAATCTTATCTCCTACTACTTACTCCCTTCAATATACAGGTTTGAACTGTACAGTCCACTTATAGCATATTTTTTCGATAAATACTATAAGTATATTTTCTCTTCCTTATGACTTTTTAAATATTTTCTTTTCTCTTGCTTACTTTATTGTAAGAATATAGCATATGATACACATAACATGTAAAATATGTGTTAATCAACTGTGTATGTTATCAGTAAGGCTTTCTGTCAACACTAAGCCATTAGTAGTTAAATTTGAGGGAGTCAAATGGTGGCTCAGGCGGTTAGAGCTCCATGCTCCTAAATCCGAAGGCTGCCAGTTCGATTCCCACATGGGCCAGTGGGCTCTCAACCACAAGGTTGCCGGTTCAACTCCTCGACTCCCACAAGGGATGGTGGGCTGTGCCCCCTGCAACTAGAAACAGCAACTGGACCTGGAGCTGAGCTGCGCCCTCCACAACTAAGACTGAAAGGACAACAACTTGAAGCTGAACGGCACCCTCTACAACCAAGATTAAAAGGACAACAACATGACTTGGAAAAAAGGCCTGGAAGTACACACTGTTCCCCAATAAAAAGTCCTGTTCCCCTTCCCCAATAAAATCTTAAAAAAAAAAAAAGTTACACACAGATTTTTGATTGTGTGGTGGGTTGACACTCCTAACCGCTGTGTTGATCAAGGGTCAATTGTACTCTCACTTCTTGATAAATATAATTTTTCAATTGGTGCTTTTCTATCCCCCGGCCTTTCTCATCTTATTTCCTTTCTAAATGGATCATTAGAGTCCTTTCTTTTTGTCCAAATAATTGTAAAATTTTTATCTACCATAAGAATCTCTTGTTTTTTTGTTTTGTTTTGTTTTGTTTTGTTTGTATGTTCCTTCTGCCCTTTGTAACACTACGTGCTTTAGGACTATTTTTGTGTCTGTAGCATAATTCCAGCTGTTCCGTTTTATTCATTCCATAAATTCCTACTAGGTGCCAGGTATTAAGCTTTGGAATTTCAGTGTTGAATAAAAACAGACTTGGTTTCTGATCTCATGGTATTTTTAGCTAGTAGGCCTTAAGATATTAACTAAATAATAGCAGAAACAAATGTATTATTATAACCATCACAATGAATGGGAGGTACAAATGCTATGAGAACCTAAAACAGTAAATTTGTCCTAGACAGAAGAATTAAGGATGGCTTGCCCAAGGAAATGACAACTGAGATGATGAAATTTGAATAATGACTTCAAGTTTATTGGATAAAGAGGGTGGGAAAGAGAGTTTCTGGCAGAGTGATCTGTATTGGAAGGGGATAAGACAAGAACAAGGAGCTGAAAGGAGCCAGGGTTGCTGGAGTAGAAAAGAGAGGTATGGTATGAAGAAAGATAAATTTGGAAAGTTAGGTAGTGGCCAGGCTATGGATGGCTTTCCAGGCCAGGTTCTCAAACATCTTAGTCTCAAGAGCCCTTTATAGTCTTAAAAGTTACTGAGAACTCCAAAGGCTTTTGCTTTTATGTGCATTATATCTATTAATACTTAGCATTTTATAAATTAAACTGAGAATTTTTTAAAGTATTAATTCATTTAAAACAACAAAAATAAGTGTATTGCGTGTTAACATGAATAACATGATTTTTATTTTAAAAAAAGAAACCTGTGTCTCAAAACAAAAAAGAATTAGTAAGAAAAGTGATGTATTGTTTTATGCTTTTCCAAGTTCCTCTAATATTTGCCCTAATAGAAGACAACTGGATTCTCACATCTGCTTCTGTGTTTGTTCTGTTGCAATATCACAAGGCAGGTTGCCATGGAAAACTCCAGTGCTTTGAGAGAGAATGAAGGTGAGAATGTTGTGGTAGTATTAAGACAATAATTTTTATCTTGTGGAACCCCTGAATAGAATCCCAAATGACACTCTGAGAATAACTGTTTCACATGATGTTAGTAGAATCACATCCTATGCCATGTGGAGAAAGAATTACAAGGAAGTAAGAGGAGATGTAGGTAGATGAATCCAGTAGCATTTTATAACATTTTAGTGAGACTGGTAGCTTGGACGAGGCTGTTTCACACTGATAAAGAAAATGGATGATTCAGGTACTAGGTCAGAGATTTAATAGACAACACTTGGTGATAGATTTGATATGGGAAAAAGAATGGAATAGTTGAAAAAAGAGTTCTAGTTTTCTTGTTTGTACTAGTAAATGGATAACTTGGCTCTTCACTAAAATAGGAAACAAAGACATAAGACAACTTGGGGGGAACATACTATATTTCCCCGAAAATAAGACCGGGTCTTATATTAATTTTTGCTCCAAAAGACACATTAGGGCTTATTTTCAGAAGATGTCTTATTTGTTCATGTATAACAATCTACATTTATTTATTTATTCATGTACAAAAATCTACATTTATTCAAATACAGTCATGTCATCTTCTTCTGGAACATCGTCACAACTCTCCAAACTCCGAATTCCGGCTTGAATTTCTTGTGACTCCATTTCCTGTAGAACCATTGGCCCCAATCTCTCATGTCCAGCAACAGAGCTCTCCTTAATGAGCACTTCTTGTCCGTGTAGCCTGCTCGTAGTGCACTGGCAACACAGCTGCCAGTGACTTTATCTCATGAATTCTTCACCCAAGTCACAACCTTTTGCAGGCTAAGCTTCACAAAGTTTCCACGCTGATTTCTCTCCATTCCATTTTCAATGTAGTCCTTGATTTCCACGCATAAATGGTCCTTAAATGGCTCACTTATTGCAATATCAAGAGTCTGGAGATAGGCAGTCATTCCTGCGGGAATCATTATTTCATCTATTCTTCTCTCTGCAAGGAAGTTCTTCATGTCTTTAGTGTGGTGAGTGCTGGCTGAATCCCAGACTAGCAGACCTCTTTGGCCACCTCACAAAACAAGTGATAGCATTTAAATCGACCCACTTTCTCATACCAGCTTGTGTGTACCAGGCTTTTCCGGTTTCAAGAACAGAAATGCCTGAAACCCGTTCAATCTTGTCATTTTGCCCTTAGTGAGGAGTAGAGGTAGGGCTTACTTTTCATCCTGACAAATTGCCAAAATATAGGTAATACGTGCACTTTCATAATCAGTGAAGGGAATGTAGATTGATGAGGCACCCCTCTGATCAATTGTTGTTTGAGATCCTTGGCCCATAAACACTGCAGTTCCATCCATAGCAATCGTGTTGGAAAGTTAGTATTTAGAAAAGTCGATGCCATCAGCAAAGGACTTGAATGCACCTTTAATAACTTCAGTATCTTCCAGCTTGAACAGTGTTGTCAATCTTCTTAGAGATAGTTCATATCGCTGAAGGGAGCCATCCAGCCAGTTGTGATGCTTTGAATTCTTCTGGGGATATTTCTAACTGTGGTGCATGCCATCAGCAAAGGACTTGAATGCACCTTTAATAACTTCAGTATCTTCCAGCTTGAACAGTGTTGTCAATCTTCTTAGAGATAGTTCATATCGCTGAAGGAAGCCATCCAGCCAGTTGTGATGCTTTGAATTCTTCTGGGGATATTTCTAACTGTGGTGCCATTGCAAGGGCAAATGCTTGAATATCAGCCCTGCGCACAACCAAAGCTTATGCTCTCCTGTCAGTGATCCATTCACAGATTATGTCTTCCAGCTCAGGAAATAATTGTTGCCGACCTGGTCCACACCTTGCGTTTCTTAGCACTTCCCTCTTCTACCTGTCGACTAAGGTTATTGCACTCTGCTCACCATTTTCAGATCATTCAGAGATCCAACTTCTTCTCTTTGCAGAAAGCCGTAAGATTCTTGCCCCAGGAGTCCTCCACGATTCCTTTCTTGTGCTCAACGGAATAGCTCTTTCTTTTTGCACTCATCTTGTCTGGGGGTCAAAATATCATTCCCTTTAAACCTACCATTAAGTCAAGACTTACGAGACAGGAGTGGCCACAAAAATGATGACAGTTAAGAAGGATGGTCCACACCAAAGCGACAAAAAATCGCAGGCACCAAAATTCAGAAAATGTTTCTTTATTTCACACGAGTGTATTAAGGACGTCTGTTGCAACATACGACATACTGAATTATGAAGATTCACATTAGACACAACTACGACCATTCGTTATCAAGTGTGCACATTATTCGTGCGTTGTGTCTGTACTCCGATGGGTCATTCGGCAATAAGTCTTGAGTTCATCTGTTTATATAGGCATTTACCTCTTGTCCAAAGTTGCCTGCCTGGATATTTACAAATACTTAATTATAATTTATGTTATCATTTATTTTAAGTTTTAATGTCAATATTATTTATTTATATTTAATTATATATTAATATTATTATTTTATAATTCAATACATCCGTCATGTACTATCTTAACTGTTAACTGGGGCTTATTTTTGAGGTAGGGCATCCTGAAAAATCATGCTAGGGCTTATTTTCCAGATAGGTCTTATTTTCAGGGAAATACAGTAATCATGAGTTTAGTTTGGCCACGTTGAGTTTGAAGTGTCTTTGAGACAGTCCCCTCCCCAAAAAATGTCAAGTGATCAGTTGCCTATACATGCCCAGAGCAAAGAGTAGACATCTTGGTGGATATACGAGTGAGTTTGCATGTGCCTATTGTGGTTATTAAAGTTATTGGTGTGTATAAGTTTGCTTAGGCAAAAATGTAAAAACAAAAAGGAGAGTATAGAACCAAGCCTTGAATAATTCATTTTGAGATGAGGAAGCCACATTAGTAATGCAAGAAAGAAACAGAGTAGCCACTGAGGTAGAAGGAAAACCAGGAGAATACAGATGCTCTTCAATTTATAATGCTAGTATACCCCAATAAACCCATCATAAGTCAAAAATATTGTTAAGTTGAAAATGTATTTAATACACCTAACCTACCAAACATCATAGCTTAGTCTAGCCTACTTTGAAACATCCAAAAAAATGCTGGCAACATAGTTCACTGTAGAGTATTGGCTGTTTACCCTTGTGATCGTGTGGTTAATTTGTAACTGTGGCTCGCGGCTGCTGTCCAGCATCACAAGAGGGTATCATACTGCACACTCCTAGCCCAGAAAATGATCAAAATTCACAGTATGCTTTCCACTGAATGGGTATTGCATTCATACCTTCGGAGCGGAAAAGTTGTAAGCCGAACCATCGTGAGTCAGACACCCTCTGAATGACACACATGTAAAGTGCTCCTGAGGTAAATGTGAGAGCCACAAAATGACTAGGAAGAGAGTAACCCAAAAAGGAAATGCTGCTCTGTGTTTTAAACACTGAATAGAAATATGCCAAAAAGAGACAAATGAGCAAGGCATGCTAGGTTGAGAGACAAAATAACCAAGGGATGGTAGGGTAGAAGAGCATGATATATTTCTGAACTAACAATCATCTGGCATTGATAAAGATATTTGGATTAGGCCTGGGAGAACATGAACCTGAAAACGGTTGAATGAAAACACACCAGATGATGAAGGTCCTCATATGCCATAGACATGAGTTTGGGCTTTATGCTATACATTTGCAAAGAAAAGATTTCTAACACTGAGTTTCTATTTCTAAAAATGATATCCTTTGTGAAAGTTTAATATATAAAAATGAACAAGGAGTGGGGTCCCCAAAACACATATAGTGCCTTCCTCAACTCCAGAGAGGATGGAGAAGAAAGGGGGCTGAAAGTCAAGCAGTGCTGAGGAAGAAGTGTTGAGTTGTCCCATCCTTCAGACACATCTACCCAGCAAAACCACAAGCACAAAACTTGCATGCCACCTGTTGATGGGGGCTAGGGGGAGATGAGGCTTCTATTGACGACAGTCTATCTTGATCTTCCTTCTACCCATTAATATGACCTATGAGTAGTCACCACAGGCTTCTCTTCAGCCATTTGTTCTTTACCGGTTGGCTGACAGGAGTCTCACCTTAAACCATTTCTCATTCTACATGCTTTCTGTGAGATCTCATTTTCTCTTATGGTTTGACTAAGACTCGTATGTCAATAGACTCTTTAAAACATATCTCTAATTGTGACATCCCATCTGAGATTCCATCGGGGCTTTTCTGCTTGTCTGTGTCATGCACCTCCAACTCAATGTCAAAACTGTGGCATTAGAAAGAATCTGAAAGATCTTCCTTTCCTATGTCCACATTTTACAGATGAGAAACTAAACCCAGAGATATTCATTACTCTTTCAAGTTTGTCATTCTCCTTCATGTAAAATGAGAATGGAACCCAAATGTCCTGACTCGTATTTCTTCTTTCCCCCATTATTAAATTTGATATATGCATTGACTCCAATGAGGGCCCATACTATGGGAAAACGACTGAACTAGGTGTCTTAGGAAATTTAAAGATATGTGAGACATTTCAAGTAGCTTATAATCAAGTACAGAGAATAAACATATACTGTAACACAAGGCAAAATGTAAATGTTCCATGACAGCTCTAAAGAAAAAGGTGTGGGGAATTAAATGAGGACCAATTTGTATGTTGTTTTGTTTGTATTTTTAATATGTGATAAGCATTTGCATGTTTCTTACATGAATTTAGCTGGACTTTCTTTACTCTTACATATCAAACATACAGTTGGCATGCATATACTCCCTCTTCAAAGGAAAGCCAGAAATTAACTTTAGGATCATACCTGGGGCTTTGTGTATTTTCTCCCCTAAAAGGGGCACAAAGTCATTAACTTGTCTGAATCTAGGGAAATGCTGGCGTGGAGACAGATACAGATGGGTGGGGAAACAATCTGAGACCGGAGTGGTTGGTGTGCCGTAGAAACTGTGGGTCATGAGACAAACTATCAGGTCTGCTTCCCACGTGGCTGAAATACTTTAACATAGCCTTAGATTCCTAAAACAGCCTGTCTGGTTATTTCCATGGTAGTAGCCATGAGCCAGCCTTGGTCTAGGAATTGCAGAATTCTTTGTGTCTTTCCTTAAAGTTCTCCAGGTTAAGAACTCGTTAGGGAAGCGTAGAAAAATGTAGAGCTCAGTGAAGTGAAATTCATATCACTAGGAACCTTTTCTACTGAAGTTCATAGAGAGAATACCTATTAGGAAAGATGTTACTGCAGGAGATCCCTGAAGTCCTCTTATGAACTGTGAGCAATGATAATAAGGAATGAGTTCAGCAAGATCCACTGAGAATCTAAATTTTAATAGGAGTCTGATTGGCATTTTCCTAGGTTATACCCTCTGGCTCAGAAAAGAAGGAAAATTGTGGCAGTAAAAAAAGTAACATCAATCCTCCTGGGGTTCTCCATAGCTCTTGTACCCGCAAAGTTCAAAGCAGCAGAAAATGATCAGAGATTCATTTCCAGGGCAGTAAAAAACCTAGGGGGAAAGTGTCTCAAGTCACAGTGAAAAGATTGGGAAATCAACGTCAGAGGGAAAACAGGCAAGAGATTTTAAAAATTAACCCTCATGACATCAATATGTGCAACACATTTATTCAAACACACCACAAAAAAATAGGACTAAAAATTCCAAGAGGCGGCATGGTATAAGGCAGGAATTTCAAACTTTAATAAGAATCTGAATCCCCTGGATAACTTGCTAAAATGCAGCTTCTGCTTTGATGGACATGGGGTGGGGCCTGGGATTCTGCATTGTTAACAAGCTTCCAGGTGATGACACAGGCCCTGTGGGGGCCATAGACCATACTATGAATAGCAAGGGGAAGGAAAGTTCATCAAATTAGAGGTCAGAAAACCTGGATTGCAATCTCCCCCGCTCATTCCCCACTACCCTCACATACACACCCACATATTTACAAACTTCATAATCTGCTGCCAGAAACCTGACCTCTCTGGGCTTCCGTTCCTATAAAATGAGATGTAATCATGTGCCTAAAATAGAGTCTCATTAAAAAATAATACATATGAAAAATATTTGATTATAAAGCAATATATTAATTTTAGTGTTATTTTAATAAACAGAAATATGAAATTATTTATGTTAAAAATAAACTCACTGAAGGTAATACTGGTTAGTATACAAAGATTTTTGTCTTTAGAAAATTGAAATTGTTGAGTTGTATTCCATTGTACATATGTACCACAGCTGCTTTATCCAATCATCTATCAAAGGACACTTCGGTTGTTTCCATGCCTTGACCACTGTGAATAATGCTGTAATGAACACTGGGATATGTATATCTTTACAAATAAATGTTTTCAAATTTTTCCAGAAGAGGGATTTCTGGGTCGTATGGTAATTCTATTCTTAACATTTTTAGGAACCTCTATACTGTTTTCCATAGTGGCTGCACCAATTTACATCCCCACCAGCAGTGTGTGAGGGTTCCTTTCTCTCCAACACTTGTTATTACTTGTCTTGCTGACAACGGCCATTCTAACAGGTGTGAGGTGGCATCTCATTGTGGTTTTGATTTGCATTTCCCTAATAGCTAGTGACGTTAAGCATCTTTTCATATATCCATTGGACATTTGTATGTCTTCTTGGGAGAAGTGTCTGTTCAGGTCTTCTGTCTATTTTTCAATTGGATTTTGTTTTTTTATTGTTGAATTGTTTATATATTTTGGATATTAATCCCGTATCGGAGGTGTGGTTTGCAAATATCTTCTCCCATTCAGTTAGTTGCGTTTTTGTTTTGTTAATGGTTTCTTTTGCTGTGCAGAAGCTTCTTAGTTTTACATAGTCCCATTCATTTATTTTTGCTTTTACTTTCCTTGCCTTTGAGGTCAAATTCATAAAATCCTCTCTAAGACGAAGGTCCATAAATTTAATACCTATGTTTTCTTCTATGTATTTTATTGTTTCAGGTCTTACATTTAGGTCTGTGATCCATTTTGAGTTAATTTCTGTGCATGGTAACAAATCGCAGTCTACTTTCATTCTTTTGCATGTGGCTTTCCAATTGTTCCAGCACCATTTATTGAAGAGGCTTTCTTTTCTCTATTGTATGTTTTTGGCTCCTTTGTTGAAGATTATCTGCCCATATACATGTGAGTTTATTTCTGGACTCAATTCTGTTCCATTGGTCTTTGTATCTATTTTTGTGCCAATACCATGCTGTTTTGACTATTGTCACTTTATAGTATAATTTGAAGTCAGGCTTTGTTCTTTCTTCTGAGGATTGCTTTGGTTATTCAGGAACTTTTGTGAGTTCGTACAAATCTGGAGATATTTTTTGTTCTATTATTTTTAAAAAATGCCATTGAGATTTTGATGGAGACTGCATTAAACCTGTATATTGCTTTGGGTAATATAGCCATTTTAACTATGTCTATTCTTCTAATCCATGAACACGTAATGTCTTTCCACTTCTTTGTGTCTTCTTCAATTTATTTTAATAATGTCTTAATTTTCAGTGTATAGGTCCTTCACATTCTTTGTCAAGTTTATTCCTAGGTATTTTATTCATTTTGTTGCAATTGCAAAAGGAATTTTTTTTTCATTTATTTTCCTGAAATTGTTTTATATAGGAATGCAATGGATTTTAGTACATTGATTTTGTATCCGGCAATGCTACTGTATTTGTTTATTGTTTCCAATAGTTTTTTTTTGTGTGTGTGGCATATTTAGGGTTTTCTATGTAAAGAATCATGCCACCTGCAAAAAGTGACAATTTGACTTCTTTATTCCCAATTTGGATGCCTTTTATTTCTTTCTCTTGCCTGTTTGCTCTGGCTAGAACTTCCAAGTACTATGTTGAATAACAGTGAGAGTGGGCATACTTACCTTGTTCCTGAATTTAGAGGAAAAGCTTTCAGTTTTTTCACCATTGAGTATGATATTAGCTGAAGCTTTCTCATATATGGTCTTTATTACATTGAGATACTTTCCTTCTATGTCCATTTTATTGAGTGTTTTAATCATAAATGGATGCTGTATCTTGTCAAATGTTTTTTTCTGCATCGGTTGATTTTTATCCCTTATGTTGTTGATGTGGTATATCACATTGATCGATTTGCATATGTTGAACCATCCTTGCTCCCCGATGAATTTCACTTGATAGTGGTGTTTATTTTTTTAGTGTATTATATTGGATTTGCTAGTATTTTGTTTAGGATTTTTGCATTTGTATTTATCAGAGATATTGGTTCCCATCTCTGGAGACCACAGCTCTAAGTATCTATAGGAGTAGTTTTCAAACCCTTCTGCCTATTAAAATCACCCAAAAAGCTTTAAAAAAATCACCACTGCCTGAGCAACTCCCATCTTGTAATTCTGTTGCAATTGGTCTAAAGGGGGACTCAGACAAAGTACTTTAAGTTTTAAAAAACTCTTCTAGTAATTCTCGACAATGTTGAGAATCCCTGGACCCTTGAGAAGAATGCTCACTGAGCAGAGCCAGTTAGGAATGTCAGGGAAAGTTGGCAGGTAGGATGCAGAAAAGGAAAAATATCTGGAGGGGTGTCTGTCTCAGTATGTACCTGCCCCCGGAAGGAAAACTGGTTTCTCTCTTGAAAAATTATTCAAAGAAAATAGGAGCAGGTGGTAAAGATGATAATGTGGCTTATCTCACCACTGGTTGTGAAGTTCCAATGAGATAATGTCTGTGAAGGCACTTGAATGTCTGTTAAGTGTTATGAAAATGTATAGTGCTGTTATTACCATATTCATCAAACAACACTTATACCTAGAAAAGAGTGAGACGTAACTGTTAATGAGGATTCCTTTATAGCAGTCTCCTTCAGAATTCACCTCCTTACACAATAGCATGCAAACTAACAAAAATTTATGAAGGAATCTGTGTGGTATGAGCTAAGTAGAATCTCTGATTATTGTCTGCATTTTTTTGCATTATTGTTGTTCTTGACCTTAAAGATTACTAAATGCTTTATTGACTAAATACTCTCGAAATAATCAGTTTTGAAACAAAAACAAGTTCAGCATCCTCTTAAAATAGACAAAATTTTAAGTGGTTTGAAAGCAAAAATAAAGAAAAAATTAGAGATGAGCAGATGTTTCACGTGGACATATTTATATAACAAGCAGGTGTTGAAAATAAAAACCCAGTAGAAGAGACAGTACCTACCCAAAGGGAAGATAATTAGGAGGCGAAGGAGCATTCCCTGGCAAAAAGATCATAGCCTTGCCCATGACTATCTAGGAAAAAATGGCAGGCCCTTATCCATGAAAAGATCTTAGATGAAAAGTCTCTCAAGGGTGTCAGGGACTCTGAAGCATGGAAAATGTAATCGTGTTGAGAAACAAACCAACTAGAAGAGTAAATCTCATTGAGAAAAAAGCAAAAACTCAAAAATGTAAAAGTATGTAAACATATGTTTATAAAACTCCATATGTGTCGCTTTCTGGTTTGTGGAATTCAAGGATATATGTCTGGTAGTGTAGAATAAATTGTGAACATTTTACATCTATTGAGTGTTCACTATATGCTAAATACAGTGCTTAGCTCTTTATATTAACTCTTTGGATTCTCATAATAACTCATTGAAGTAGGTATTATTATTATTATTACCCTAATTTTATAGATGAGGAAATTAAAGCAAAACCAAGCATTTGTTCAATAGATGGCATGTGCCAGGGTTTAAAACTAGGTAGCTCGATCTAAGAGACTATAACCACTGCATTATAATGATTCTCTAATTTGATGGGATGTTTCTAGTGGAACCAATATTAACCAGTGGAATGGAAAGTCTTTCCATCTTAATATTTGTAGACTTGATTGGAAGGACAAGGACTTATTTATGAAGTTGAACATAACATGTTATCAGCTGACGGTCTTCTTCCTTACAAATAATTTCAGAGTCTTTTGTTTCTGGCTTCTAGTTCAAGCTCTACAACCCATAAATATAAGACTTTTCCTGGTAAATTTAATTTTCACATATCTGTTTGTCCTCCTCAAACTATAAACTATTAGACTATGAGACTATGAATACCACTGTTTTAAGAACTGTCTTGTTCATCTTTGCAGTACTAGTTCACAGCACAATATAAGTTTGCAGATTAATTAGTACTGAATGGGCCATTCAGGGTTAGCTATCTAAATTAGGTTACAGAAATTATAAACAGAGAGAGGTCAAGAGCAGAAATTTAGATTTGAGCATTAACCCAAAACATAATACGATCCCTTAAGGAAGAAAGTATAAAGACAAATAAGAAAGGACCCAAGGTCAGGGTGTACATTTACCTAGTTTGGCTGGCTCATTTATCTTATCCCCAGTATTTGTTTGGAAAGAAATATTTTGAATGAAAAATTTTAAAGAAAAATACATCCCATGTCTTTTCTTTTCAAATATGGAAAACGAAGAAGGAAGGAGAGGAGGCAAAATAGAAGAGAAGAACCTAGAGGTCCATTTATATATTTATCAACATTTATTGATAATTATTGTGCATCAGCTATTTCTCTAGGTTGTGAATAAAACAATTATCAAGACAGAGAGAGAGAAGATATCCCTTTTCTCAAGAATCTTACATACAACGAGGAGGAAAAAATAAGACAAAACAAAGAAATTAAGGTAGCAGTAAACGCTACACAGCCAAGTAAACAGAGTAGCATGAAGAGAATACAGTAGTCAAGAGGATACATATCACTTAGAATGTTAAAGGATAAATAACCCCACTAAGAAAGTGACATTGAGTAGAGACTTAGACAAGAAAGATAAAAAGAAAATGGCCAGGTGAAAATCTGGGGCAGAGCATTTTAGGCAAAGGGAATGGCAAGGACAAAGTTCCTGAGGCAGGAACAAGCATGCCATCTTTGAAGAACAGGAAAGGCCACTGCAACTGAACACAGGACACAGAGAATACAATTCCAGGCAATCCCAGCTTAGGGCTCCTGGAAACCAAAGAAGGTGAGACTTCAGCTGCTAATAAGAAGTTTAACACTGGGGTGGAGCTAAGGTTCCTCATTGGGTAACTAGTTGGTGTTTTTCAAAGTGCAATTTTAATAGAATAGTTGGGATAGGAGAGCTTCTGATTCCAGGAATCCAATAAATGAGTCAGGTGATGAGCAAATGAACACATCCAAGGATTTTCGCAGATAAGGAAAGAATGGAAACCGCAGTGAAATTGAAATTCAAGCAAGACAGAAAATCATCAATGGAGATGATGATTCAGTAATTTTCATAATACTGATCACATTTTATTCTATTACTTGTTTACATGGCCAAGTGGCTCAGGACCAGGGACCATGTTGTACTCAACTTTAAATACTCAGTATCCATCATTATAACGCCCGAAGTGCATTAGGCTCCCAATATGCTTATACTATATGAATGAATGATCAGCACATCTAATATATGCCTTTTTCCAATCTTATTTTATTGCGCAAGGTTTTAATAGCTGATAGATATAGTAAAATCATAACTTTAAGTATATCACAAATACATTAGGACAAGTCTTCTATGTCATGTGCTAAAATGAATAATGTTAGCTTTAGCAACCATATCCAAGAAATAAGTGTAATTATCATCCCCATTTTACTGATGATAGAAAGCAGCCTTAAAGAAGTTGGACAAATAACCGAATGGCTCAGAAATAGCTAGTGAGAGAATATAGACTTGAACACCTAGTTGCCTCATTCCAGAGCTATCCACACTTATCCACCCATGGTGTTTCCTTATGTTGTACAAGGTCAGACAATTATATTCACGAACTCATCCTAGAAAAAGTGCTACATACCTCACTGCTGAATATCACTCTGGTCACCTATGAAATACACCCCTTGGGAAGCTATGCATTGATGCCAGCACCTCGTCCACCTTTCAAAGTAATTTTGGAACTCTTTTTCTGGAATAGCAATCAGAGCTGTCGTCGTATTACCCTTGATGTCCTGAATGTCATCAAAATATCTTCCTTTCAATATTTAACTTCAAATAAAGAAAGAAGTAATTGGGGGCCAGATCAGGTGAGCAGGAAGGGTGTTCCAATACAGTTATTTGTTTACTGGCTAAAAACTCCCTCACAGACAGTGCCCTGTGAGCTGGCGCGTTGTCATGAAGCAAGAGCCATGAATTGTTGGTGAAAAGTTCAGGTCATCTAACTTTTTCATGCAGCCTTTTCAGCACTTCTAAGTAGCAAAGTTGGTTAACTGTCCAGTTGGTACAAATTCATAATGAATAATCCCTCTGATATCAAAAAAGTTAGCAACAACGTTACAACAAGTCTGCGAACTTAATTGTCAGACTCATTGACTACAGCTGCCCAGATAATTCAGAGCATTTTTTTTTTATTGAAATGCTTGTTAAGAAGGTTAAAACTCAGCTTTCTTACATTTGATATTTCAGTAAAAATATTTCAAGCCCATAATTTAGAGCAGTCCTCTAGATTTAACATTTAACACAACTATATCGGACACATTCAATAATAAAGCACCTAAGATGTTTGCCAGTTTAACTATTTTAACCTTACAAATGTGTGATTCTCTTACTACTCAAACAGAGTTTACCATATACATACGTTTTCCACTTCAAGAATTAACGAAAATGCCAATGGCTGCTATAGTTAATCCTTTGCCTCTGTTTAAAAAGGAAAAGGACAAACCTCTCTATTTGGAAAACACTTCTGGTAGTACATGCCATTTTGATACGGTGGTTCAGCTGAAAATTTAAATGACCTTTCAGTAATTGACATAATAAAAGTAAAGTAAAAGATATAAAAATATATGGCACATGTATTTATCTGAAGCATACTTACTGAAAAAGTAAAGATAGCACAACTGAGTAATAAAAATGAGCAATTGTTATACCTAAGTGGTTTGGAAAATTCCTGACAAGGAATGTGGTGATTAATAGATCTAATGTTGTCAAGAATAAAGCAGGATTATTCTTGTTTTTCACCTTGGTGATTTTGAAATCCTAAGTGAGAGGTTGGATAAGGATGATTGTGGGAAGAACCAGAGAAGTACAAAGAGAGAAAGTAGAGGAAGTGCTGAGAAGAGAAACAAATGTTTATTTTTCAAGTGGGAATCTAGCCCAACACAGAATGAGATAAACCCCATTGGAGAGAACACACTGCATTCTAATCAAGAACAGAGGCGGTTAATGGACAGAATGACTCACCTGATTTTGGATTTTTCTAGGGAACATTTCTAAATCAGGCATCTTTTGTCATGAGTGTCAAGAGAATACAAAGACAGTCTAAATCCAACAAAGGAGATCCTTGATTCAAAAAGGATGGATGAAACCCCATTGATAACAAGCCCCAGAGCAATTCAACCTCCGCAATATTTGGCAGCACATTGAATGTGGCTCATCTCCTTAGGGAATCTCCTGCCCGAAGACTTGTCCAGGATTTTATTATCATTAGTGAATTCTCTCTAATTAGGATGACTTTTATTTAGTACTGAGGTTACATTTATAAAACTGTACCCTGACTGGAAAAAAAAAAGTCAGTGTACCGAGGGGGTACTCCTAGTATTCAATCATGGCTTTGGGAAGTTTGGCACACATCTGATAACTTAACTCAGCAACTTCCAAATGTGTCACATCACTTTGGTTTTACCTTTTCTTGTTACCCAAGGGCATTTGGGCAAAGTTATGAATAATTACCTAGTTGATCAATCAATCCAATGCTCTATAAAGAAATTAGAGTTTTATAGTATTGATGAGTTTTCAAACTAATTTAGGGGTTTATAATTTTGATGGTTTCAGCTGAAAATGGCCTCACGGTTTCATAATTTACAATGCAATGAAGGTTTTCAGATTTTGAGAAATACAATATGTATGAATTCAAGGTGCATCCTTCCCATTTCCATCTTTTTGTCCATCAACCTGAGTTAAAAATTACTTATTTTCTGCAGGGTGCTTGAGGGGGTGTGTAGGAGAACAAATCACAAAGGAAAGAACACTTACCTAGGGATGTGTACTCTGTAACACAAGCAAAGCACGAGTTCCAGTTTGTTCTAGGTCTGCGTATGCTGTCATACTTAATTCCATTGTAAAGTACATATCAGTTCATTCCATAACTGCAGTACATTGGTGAAGAAGGCAGGCGAGTGCCAGAAAAGGAAGAAATGAAGGAAAGTTTCTTCACTGTCTCCTAAAAAGAACGATAAGCAATTAAGCTAACGGCAGTCTTTTTCTGTAGATATTAACTTTCCAATTCCTTTTAGATAGTCTAAATTTGACTTTCAGCAGAACAGTTTAATTTGCCAAAATTAGTCATTTCTGTTTACTGTCCCAAATTTGGAGGACATAAAATTTTGTATAGGGAATTCATTTCTGGAAGATGACCACCGGCGCTCATTCTTGTTTGTCTAGGCGACAGGCATCTGGGACCAAGGTCTCTTCCCTCTCTTAGAAAGAGGAAGCTGCACCCAAACTCAGTTCCCTAAGACCCCAAAGACCTTTACGTGCAGCTGGCTCACCTGGCAACTTCTGTGAACAGTTAACAACTAACCCAAACTGTCCAGTGCCCAATAATTTGATCATCTTCTCACCGACAAAATTGTTTTGTGTCAGGTAAGAGGCAATGGTTAAGGTCCTTTCCTGGAATGCCAACTGCAGTAAAGAGTTGACTCGGTGAGTCTGAGATGCTCAAACCGTGCATATTCCAAAAAAAAAAGTCTGGCCTTCAACTAATCTCTAAGGCCTTGGAATGTCCTGCCTGTAAGAAAATCTCTACTTATCTGGGAGTCTTGGGCTACACTAGATAGTCTATGCTAACAATGTGATATATGGTTGGGGTCTTGGGCCATGTGGTACCAACCCAACTTGACCTCTTGAGTGGTCAAGCCACAGGGTGCTAAGGTCAGCCACATGGGTGCTTCATGGCTACATGATCAACCCTCAGTAAGACTGAACACAATGGGTTGTGGGAACTTCTCTGGTTGACGACATGTATTATCACACATTGCTAGAAGATTTAAACACTGTCTGGACAACTCCCCGGGAAAGGATGACTGGAAGCCCATGCTTGGTCTCTCCTAAACTCTGCCCTATGTCCATTTTCCCTTTGCTAATTTGAATCTGGATCCTTTCACTATAATAAACCTTAAGTGTGAGTATAACTGTTTTTGTAAGTTCTTATAGCCAATTGTTGAACCAGAGGGCGGTCTTAAGAACTGGTGACAGTGACCCACATTACATGTCCAATAATCTGCTGGCCCCATGTTCATGAGGACAGCAGGAAGATTGGGGGACTTATATCTTCTCTTATCACCGTTGGCTCAGAATTTCCCAAGTGTAATCTATTCCTTACTCCACTCCAAATTGTGAAATTCATTGACAGCAGGTGCAGAAACCATGAGTTCTTATTCATTACATCACCCATTATTAAGATATTTATGAACAAAGAGAAAAGCAATTTTATGCTTTTCCTGTTTCATTCATTATTTTGAAATTTTTAATTTAAAAATTTGAACCTTCAATAAAATTGTCTTTGATTTCTTTTTGGATGCCAGTTTCATTGAGTTATATAAGAGATCCTTTATTTGCTACCTAGTATGAAATTCTCCTACCCACTGTTGATTAAAAATGCATAAAAATACCAGGTAAACAGAAATAATTAAGAAAAGAAAGCTACAGAGTATCATAAGAGCTAAAGTAGAAAAAAAAAAGCCATGTCAAAAACCTCAAGTTTATTACATGTTTATTCCAGTAATTTAGGATTCCTACGAAGTGTTTAACTATATTATTGTCAGATTCCAAGAAGGTATCATTGACCATATATAGATTTTCTATAAAATGTCCCCATTAAAAAGCACAGATTCACACACTTGCAATATATAGTATAGTTAATGTTACAACCCATGAAGAGCCTTGGTTACCTACCTGTGTCAATATGTCAAAGATGATGCATAGATCATTTTGCAGGAGTGAAGTGGACAATTGCTACCAGCGTAGGCCAAGGCCAAATTATGAACTATGTGAGATTTGCCTGTGCCTCCAATCTTATTCTCTTTTCTTTGTCCCAGCTCCTTACTACTAACCACCACTCCACTCTCCCCGCCTTCCAAGTAGCTGCTCACATATTTGTGCATTGCATGCACATGGAACCCACTATTCTCCAGGGGAGAGTAGGTGCCGTGTGTGGCATAGAGTTTGCGCATTGGAGGCACTCAGTGTTGAATACAGGAACAATAGCACTATTTTTATACACACACACTCAGCTTTCAGGGAGGCATTCCTTTTACAACTTAAGATTCAAGATTTAATCAAATAACTACACATCCCCTTGTGCGGTTTTGATCTTTCAAGTTTTGTGTCTTCTATGAAGATCCAATCTTTTTGTATCTTAAGTATCAAAATAGACTAGTCACATAATTTTCATATCAATTTCCTTTTTTAAAAAAGGACTCTTGCTTTTGTCACAGTTTGGAATGGGGTATTTATTTAGTGAATATGAGTACAATAGACAGCTAAAGTAATTTGCACCTAACAGAATAAAACCTATTTTTCTTTTATTGCAAGAATTGCTATTGGTGTCTTAAATAAATCCTCCAAAAGACGTCTCTTATTGCTGTGATACTTTATTATTATTATTATTATTACTATTATTATTTTTACCTTTCTGGCACTTTCCTCATTCTATCCTATACTAAAATTAGTCGTAATAGTTTATCTCTTCAAATGGATTGTGAATTCCTCGAGGGAAATGACCTCATTTCTACATGATCCTAGAACTGCTGTAACAGTACTTATAAGATGGTAGTTGCTCAATAAATATTGGTTAAACATACAAGTAAATAGTTGGTTCCTACAGGAACCCTGTGGTGTGTGTGTGTGTGTGTATGCGTGTGTGTTCTTTGTTCCCTGTATTAAAGCTCAGGTTGAGTATAACAGAATTAAAGACTAAAGCTAAGCTATGGGATATGAATAAGTTCTATCCACCTTAAGGTTTTTGTGGACAAAGCCAACCGTTATCTCATCTACTCACTGCACCAAGTAAACGGTTACAACCAGCAGCTACAACCAAAAACGGCTTCTGCAAACTCCAGCTGCCATCTCCCTCTTACCCACCTTGCAATCACCTTGCATTCTTGACTGATGCTCAAACTTCTGGATCATAGCCCGCCATCTGGACGTCTGTCTCCTCCAAAGGCATTGTCTGTACTGGGCCACTGCTCAGTTGCTAGTTAGTAACACAACTAGAGCAAAATGTCCTACTCAGGAGCGTAGAAAAAAAATTTTTTTTTTTCCCCGACAGCTATATTGCCAAACATCCTTCATTCCAAACTCCATCCTAATTCAATTCTCCATTTAACAATATATTATTTTTGCATTAAGAACAAATTTTGTTAGAGGTTTGCCCAGAGAAATAGCCCTTCTCTACATTTTTAGAAATTTCAGTTTCAAAACGGACTCATTGGAAGAGAAACAAAATCATTGAGTGGTTAAGGTCGGGGCTGGAAAGTTCCAGGCTTGCCAACCGGGCCCAGTCAGCTGCCTGCGACTTTCCACACATCAGCGAGTTCCCCTCATAAAAGGTTTACAGCTCAAGTCAGGCTGGCTGCAGACAGAGTAAACCAACAAAGTACAAAAAAAGTGAGGGAAAAACAGTGTGAGACCAATTAAAACAAATTGGTAATGAAAGCAACAGCTGGATGTCAACATGTCCTGCTCTGTTAATGGCATGTCAACGGGGTGATTTTTAGAGAAACCGGTGTTGTCTGAAGGAAAAGAGAGACCAGCACCCTAACGGGACTGAGCAGGCCTGTACCTCACCAGAGGATTCCTGCCCACTCACTTGGGAAGGCCACCTGTGCAGATGAAAACCTCTGCAAGAAACTGTTCCCTCTTCGTAAAGCCTCCCTCTCAACTATCACCGCAGGGAATAACATCCCTTTCACCTCAGTGCAGAGCTCATTTAACAGATGCTGTCATGCCAGAGGAGTACAGCCAATGCAGCCTGAAAAGCACTGGGATGTCAGATAACCTGGTTCTGAGTCCGGTGCTGTCATTACGACCTTTGATCCTGCTACAACTCAAACACCTCATCTGTAAAGAAAGGAATAGAATAGCCCTTTTTTGTCTGCAGGTGTATCTTGAAGATGACACGAGGAAAATACATGTGAACGCAGTTTGGAAGTTATTAGGTTGGTGCAAAAGTACTTGCAGTTTTTGCAATTATTTTTAAACCTTTTAAACTGCAGTTAATTTTGCACCAACCTAATACAAATATTGCCCATCAAACATGGAACTCTTCTTAAATGTCTGGCTGTAGTGTTTTGGCAAACTGGTTTCATAACTGTTCCATAACTGAACCACCTGCTTCCTCTCAAAGCATACGCTCAATGCAGGACCACATCATTTAGTGAGAAACTGTACATCAGATGTGATATCACATGCTGGTTGAGTGCCTATTTGGTAGCTATTTTAATCATTTTGCTCTCATAAAAAGCCTCTGGTGTCACCATTCTCCTTTACAGATAAAGAAATTGAGGTTCAGAGAGGTTAAGTAAGTTGCTTAGTCACACCAATATTTAGTTGCAGAACCAGGAGTTGAATCACAAAGCCTTGGCTTTAAATCACCATGCTACACCCCTGCCTTCATTTTCCCCATTCTAATGTAACAGGATGTTGAAATAGGGTCAAACCCCAAAAGCCAACAGCAAAATAATATGTGCCAAGGACCAGGATGGAGCCTGAGGTCATTAGAGTTTCCACCCAAGAAGTCAGCTTTAACTTAAGTGGTAAACCAAATGAGATACTTCACTTCTTTCTAAGAAGTGAGTTTTTTCAGCTTGTCCCACCCTCCCCATGACTCTTGTAAACTTGATTTGCTGAGCCACTACCCCCACGAGCACACCCCATATCTCTTTCAAATGTGGAGGTGATATTTTCATCTCAAGGTGAGGGGAAATAGAGTCCGTAGTTAAACCCTCTCTGTCCCAACCTATAGGACAGATAGGATAACAGTGTGATTTCCTGCCTTCCTGGGCGGGCAAACCCATGAGGTTTGGAGACAAATGCTGAGGACTTAAGGCACTGGCTTTAAAAAATATTGTCACAAGTCCAGAGTAAATAAAAACTTGATTTCTTAGACATAGTACTGTGTCTCCCTATTTCTACTTATACTCTCCATTTGTTAAAAATTAATTACTGATAATTAAGACTCTTACTATATGTAAAAGAAATTGCCTCACTACAAAACTGCTGCTCTTCCGATATTTTTCTTGAGCCCCTGGCTACTCTTCACTCTCCGGCCCTCCCCTCCGCCCAGCACCTAAGAGCAGAATGGCGGGGGAGGAGGTGGATGGGTGTGTGGTGTGTGTGGGGGGAAGGGGGTGGTGAGCGGTGGTGAATCTCACCTGGCCTGTTACTAGGATGTAGCTTTGGAGAAGGCTGCTGGGATGTCACAAACATGACATTAGGGGTCTGGGATGCGTTGATGGCAGAATGGATCCCCTATTATCTGTAGTACTCCACCAGCCAGATAGTTGGAGTGTGGTTGGCCTCCATGCAGATTTTCAAGGCCTTTCCATTATCATCTGATCAGTGAACGAAAGGTACGCCAGTGATGTCATCTTTCGTGGGCTCCTTTGCGGGAGTTGAACTCTTCCTAGCAGGAATGGCCACGCAGGGGGTGAATCAGCCTTTCTGTGCTTCTCCGGATCAGCAGAGTCTGGGATGTGAAATTCACTCACAGAATCAAGCTTCTCTTTCCTCTTCTCCATGAGGTCATCAAGCATTTCTGCCTGCCTTGCAGTCTGAGGGAAGCCATCTAGAGGAAAAAGATTTTTGTATGGACAGGTGTCCAAATTCTTCCCAATGCACTCCACTACCATTTCATCGATCACCAGTTTCCTGGCATCCACAGTTGCCTTCAGCTTTTTTCCCAGCTCTGAGCCAGAAGCCACCATGGCCCTCAGCATGTCCCAGTAGCCAAATGGCAGACACAGAAGTTTTGGGCCAATGTGGGTGTGTGGGTACGCTTGCCAAGCCCAGAAGGCGCCAGCAGCATGGACTGATATCTTTAGGACACCCTGGGCTGGTTCAGCCGCAGGCACGTTGGGAGCCATGACTGCCAAAGGCCCTCACTCTTTCAATCCGCCTGTACCTGGAGTATACACTTTAATTACTGATCTTGTGACCGACCAGCTATGACCCAGATCTTTTTTTTTCCTCTTTTAATTTACTACATGGAGAAACTAGAGAAACTATGAAAACTTCCCACATTTTCATTCAATGTCAGGAAAGACAAATTCCTATAAGGGAGTTGGAGTTAAAGAGGAAGAAAACATTAAGTTGCTCTATGAATTACTACACCCTTTTACAATATTTAGTTATGCTTTCCTAGGCCTAGGAGTGGAAAACGGCTAGGGGTTTAAGAAATATTATTGTCAGGGCAGACATGGAGCATGGTTTGAAACCAGCCACACGTTTTAGAGGGAGAACACTTAGGGGAGGAAAAGGTAGGACCAAGGAGACTCTTCGATCTATGTTAACACATCCCCAGGCCAGGCCAGATACTTTGAAGTTCTCTGTGTGTGGAACTTCTGTCTGGCTCTCAGCCCCCAGCCTCAGGCTCTGATAAAGCAGCCAGCTTGTGCAGTGCTTCCTTAAAAGCCAAGGGCCTTTCAAGTCTCTCTCTGATTCCTTCCTCTTCGCCACTCTTCCTCCTGTCTTTAGGGTTGTGCTTACTTCTGTGTGATGTCAAGCGTAAAATGAACCATGCCATCATTTCCCCAGCCAAGAATACGTTCTTATAGACCCGTCTAGTCATGCATCAGGGATTGAGCAATTGCAGGCCTACAGAATAAAAAGAAAACTAAGCACAAATAAACACTGTACCAGTTTGGTGGAGGGGAACAGGGGATCTAAGCAGCAGACGAGCCAACATTTGCTGGTTCCCTTAGTCTTCCAGGAAATGAGAAATGGACTTATTTGCATGCAAAACCATGGAGAAAATTGAATAAAATTCCTCTACATGTATCTATATCATATATACATACATATATATGTATGTATATATGATATATATGTATCTGTATCATATATATATGATATAGATACAGATATATATATAAATATATACATAGGCAACTTTAGCCATAGTTTATAACAGAAGTCCAAAGTTACAATTTATGCACACAACAGTTCGTTTCCTCTCATATGGGCAATTCTATAATTAAATAATTGATGATACCAAAAATACAATTTCAAAAACTTTAATAATTCACTGAGATTATAAAACCTCATGAATATCAAGAGACTTAATCTCTCTGAACAGTCAGCCGGCAACTATCCTTGGAAACGAAGCTGTGGGCCAACTGGCAGAAGCCTTTAACCCTCCTTCCAGATTTTCCTCAGAAGAGGGTATTCTATTGATCTAGTGTTCTTATAGCATAGAATCAACACATCTCCAAAGTGGGAGTGAGAAACTCCATTTGTTACCACCTGTTACGTGCATATATCATCCGTTATTTACTTCTCACAGTAGCCCTATCAGGTTGTCAGTATTATCCCCATTTTACAGATGAGAATATTGGCACTCAGACAGCTTGTGTCATTCTCAGTGATGGCAAAGCTGAAATCAGAACACAGAGCCCCTGAATCAGAGTCACTACACAGAGTCACGACAGAGCAATTACTAGCACCTTACATTGCTTCCCCTCTCGCAAGAATTAAAATGTACAGGAAGTATTCAACTCAGTGAAGGAGCTCATGAAATTGTTTATTGGCAGTTCTAGAGTTTTCATCCCAGAGCATTTTGTCACCACAGTGTTTTATCTTTCTCACCAGGTACAATGCCATTATCATTGGATGAAGTTCAAAGTGGGAATCCTTGAAGTTGGGCCGGGCAGGGCTGGTTTCATGGGTGTGCAACCTGTGCAGTCTCACAGGGGCCCACATTCAAAAGGGACCTGTTTGGTTTAATGCTCTGCTGTCCCTTTCTTGAAGTTCTTCATAATTTATCTTTGAACTTACGTGTTGTAAATGAAGCCCAGTGGGATAAGGAAGCATGATTGTGAGCAAAGGAGATAAGTGCAATGTGCAGATATGCATGTCTGCTCTGTTCCTTTACTGCCTGTTTGCACAGAACATTGGATATGCCCCAGGAACACAGAACTCCAGTGAATTCAGGATTCATGGGAGTTCAGCCAGACTCAAAGCAAGTATAAAATAAGCATGTTCCATCTACAACTAAGTAAGCAGGGGCACTGATAGCCCCAAGAGGCTGTGCTTCCCTCTAGAACAGAATTTGCTTCAAACTCAGAAAGAAGACGATGATGTTCAAAGACATAGTGACCAAGGAAACCTATCATATCCTTTCTTATCTTTCAGTCCTGACTCACCAATAAGCTAAAGGTAGACAATGTTGGTAGATGCTCATGTGTCAAGTGAAATTAAAAAAAAAAAAAATGAGTTATTTTTGTGTACCTATTTCCTCTCACGCAGAATATATGCATGTCCTGAGAAATATGAATTGTGTGATTTTGGTGATATCACATAATGACTAAATGCTTTAGATTTGCATTTAAAACTGGCATTGGGCAATATGAAGATGAATGGTAAAATTCATGCTAATTATTTAAAATTTAATTTTCCATACTTAGGATGACATTGTATAGTAAGTAAAAGACACTATGACAAGTCAAGGAAGATAGAGACCATCAAAGGAAGGAAAAAGCTTTTTATTTTAGTACCTGTAATGGCATTTTTTTTCCTGCTGTTTGAGCAAAAGCCCTTTTGTTTTTTTTTTGCTCTGGGCCCAGCAGATTAAGTAGCTGGCCCAGAACTAGGCAAAGACACGTTTTGCAGCCTCCAACATGCAACCAGTTTCCACACCAGCTTGACCTTTTGTGTCCTGGGTGTAGCCACAAGATCTTGAGATCAACTGGGCGTACAATAACAGAGGACTCAGAAAAAGACATTTAAAGTCATGACCCTAAGTACACGGGATTTACATTCTGTTTCTAGAGCAAAAATATTTTATTTCGGTGCTACTGTGAAAATAGGATATTAACCTAGGGTATAGTTTACAGCTGAAAGATTTGAATTACACACATTTATCCCATGGTTTCAAGATACAGGTATTACGACTTGCCTGAAATATGGGGTTTGGGCTGCAGAGTCTAATGACATTGTGACAGGGAGAGTTGTAACTGGTCTTTGGAATTGGCATATTTTCTATGAGATGGATGGGGAGAGTATACTTGAATGGTTAATAGCATAAACTCAGTAAATAGACCCAAGTTCATCTATTTATTGCTAAGTTAAGACAAGATCTGGGTTTACCCAACTGTAAAATAGAGATAAACATCCCTACCTCAAAGAATATCGTGAATATTACAGGACAGTGCCAAACACAATCAATCAATACATAAATATATCAATACATAAATAAATCATATATATAAATATACATTTATATATATAAATATATACATATATGTGTATGTGTGTGTGTGTATATATGTATATGTATGTATGTGTGTGTGTATATATATATATATATATATATATAAATATAATTTATAGTGTTTGTCTCTTCTCATCTGGAAGTAAATTCCTTCTGAAAGCTCACTCTTATCTCTCCTTGAAGCCAAGTAAGGTTTTGCCTGACCCTTCATTTCCTTGGAGGAACTTCTTCTCTTAGGCACTGAGCACAGTCTTTTGGTATTTTTCATCTAAAGGTAGGCTTTAGAGCACCCATCCATTGTAACTTTTAAAAGATAAAGTATCTAAGTCATCACCCTTACTCTACACTAAAGTCTGGGGTACTATTCTGGACATCCTAAAATCTCAATGAATGTGTATGGAATAAAGAACTGACCTCTGCTCCTCATGAGTTCAAGATACTATGGACAGTTTTAGGTATGAAAGGAGTAGGAGGTTTTCCATTTGAACATCTGGAGAAAAGTCAAGAAGAAAACACTGGGCTCTCCTAGAGCAGGCCTACTGTATTCACCCTGGACTACTTGTTACACTACTACTAGGGATTTTTTATGGTGTAGCATTGACTGAAAAGCAAAGTCCAAAGTCCTTAGCACGGCATTCAAGACCCTACCAATCTTGTACCATTCTACCTCTCCAGCACCATCTACTGTTTTTGGCCTGTATCTATTTGAATGTACTGTTTGTTCTGCCTGGTAAAGAAGTCCTCCCCTCCCTCACCCTTTCTGGCGACTCAGTCCTCAACTCAAAACTTACCTTTCCTTCCATTCCACCTCTTCTACACAGAGGTGCTCCTTCTTCCTGTTCTCATAGCTCTTCTCTCACTGTGGTATATCTTCCTTTTCTTTATATCCCTGAATCATCACATGGCAACTGACATACTTGGTGTTTACTAAATGAATGAATGAACTCTGGGTCGCATCCACTCCATAATTTTTCTCCACTATTTGTCATTCTGTCTCAAATTGGTTCATTTCTGGTCCATCACAAAACTATTACAAGCGGACTCTTAGCATGTGGACTTAAAATTAACAGCTTCCACTATCTGCAACTGACCCGGCACATCCAAGACATCTATTAATCTATAATTGTCATTTTTTATTAGACTTAAATTTTAATTATTTGATGAGGCTCCTCTGCAGGAAATGGTCCTTTAGCTGATAAGTAAGACTAAATATAGCCCCAGCACCCACATCTAAATGTGGCTCGTGATTTTCTACTGTTACATACCAAGTAACTATATTTAAGATATATGCCATTTTAAAACAAAGTAAAAACAATCAAACCAAAAACCTCAATGTCTTTACCAGAATGGCTCTCAAAAACAACTAATTGCTAATTTGAGGGATGGAAGTATAAACTTGGCTAGGGCTGCTGTAACATTGTACCACAGACTGTGTGGCTTAAAAAAGGGAAATACATTGTCTCCCAGTTCTGGAGGCTGGAAGTTTGAAATCAAGGTTATCGGCAGGGTTGTTTCCTTCTGAGGACCGTGAGTGAAAGATCTGTTCCAGGCTTCTCTCCTTGGCTTTTAGATGGACATCTTCCCCATGAGTCTCCTTACACAGTGTTCTCTCTGAGCTTATCTCTGAGTCCAAATTTTCCCTCTTTATAAAGACGCTGGTCACAGAGGATTAGGACCCATCCCAAAAAGCTCATCTGAACCAATTATATCTGCATCCAGCCTATTTTTTAAAAAGGTCACATCCTGAAGCCCTGGGAATTAGGACTTCATCATGTGAATGTGGGGAGGCATCAGTTCAACAGATGTAGCAGAAGACACACACACACACACACACACACACACACACACACACACGCAGTTTTCAGTGAAATACAGAGTTGAAAATCAATTTGGGCAGTGGTTCCAGGTATGACAAGAAGCAATTCACTATCAGCTTCATTACACAGTAAGAAAAAGCAATCTGGAAAACTATTTCAGTGAATAAGTGAGCCAGAATGTATTTTAATAAATTAGTCATTTAGTATGGCGGATACATAAGGTCTTGTGAGGGAACAGAAGTAGATGAAAAAGAGAGCTACGGGGACCTGAAAAGTCCTGCTGTGCCAGGCAAAGGATTTGAGACTTTATTCTCAGATTCTTAACTATCCTCCTCAAGTACTCCCTCCAGGTAAGGGAGAATGACAGAACACCTTAATAAGGTCTAGGGATACAGCCTTACAGGACCTGCTACTGCACAAAATGTCTTTGAAGTCTCAAGGTTCATCCTAAAATTTCATGAGCATTTTGCCTTCAGCTATATAATTAGGAGTACTTTATTCTAGTCATGTCCTTCTTCACATTTTCAAGCAAAATTTTTGTCTGGAAAATTGCAGCATTCTCTCTAGTCTCTTGGAGTTACTCTTAGCATACCATTTTGACATAGTGAACAGGAAGGTGACAGACTGGAAGATGTTTTCCATGTTTAAAATTGACAAGAGACTAGTTTATAATATGCCAATGAACTCCTTCAAATCAGAAAAAAAAAAGTGGAAACAAAAACCCCCATGAACACATTTATAAAATGCATTTAGAAAGAGAAATCCAAAAACACTAGAGTAGCTGAAGTCTCTTTATATTCATGAAGCTGTTTCTGGGTGCCCTATTCTTCATCTCTATTCCACCGATCTATTTTTTTGTTACCATACAATCACTCACCATTTCTGTTACTATGACTTTGTAATTTATTTTACTATTTAGAAAGATAATTTCTCTCTCATTCTATTTTCAGTGTGGCCATAGCAATGATTAGCTTTTATAATTCCATATAAAGGTTAGAATGACTTTGAAAAATCCCTCTTAAAAATTATATTGGAAGTTTTATTGCAATCGAGTTGAACTTACAGATCACTCTTTTATTCATTCAACAAACATTTGTTGAGCACCTGTCATGTGTATGACAATGTTGACGTTACCAGACACACAAATGAAGAAAATGTGTTTCTTTTTTGTTTGTTTTTTTCTGGAAGTTACTCCTGATATTGTGGGAATGGTGTTGATTTTTTTAAGTAGATGTCTTATCAATTAACCAAAATGACAAATACAACAAAGGGAGCAAAGTTCCTACAAAATATCAGTACCCAGGGCAAAGATAAGAGAAATTTCTAGGGGCAGAGTTGTCTCTTTAATGAGAATACTACATCGAGATAGTCAAGGCCAGACTATACTGGCATGCACTATTTGTCCTCATATTTATCCAATACCAACAAAGATAATTGACATTCCTAGGATAAAATGAGCTCCCAAGCAAGAATAACCAGTTACTGAGAGGCACAACTACAAATTATAAGAAGATAGAGAGAGTATAGAATGAACAACCCATGCTTGGTGAGGCACAAATATTGGACCAGATAGTTTAAATTTTTTAAATAAACATTTTAAAATACATTGAAAGAGATCAATGAGGATATCAGAGCAGGACAAATAGAAATATGGGTTCAAAAATATAAAGAATTTAATAGACAAGAAATATAACTACATATGTAGATTAGGATAACAAAATTGCTTCCTGGAAGATCTAACAAAGGAACTCTCTCAAAAGTCATGAAGAATGACAAAATGATTTAAAACTTTAAAAGAAAATTTAGCATATACACAATAGATGTCTGGGAATGAAAAAATAAAATGTAGAAATAATTTCTAAAAAATCAGTGACAATTTATCAGAATTAAAGGTAAAAATATAAAGAAAGAAAATTTGATGAATATTGAAGAAAGGAAATATTCTAGAAGTTTCCAGAGAAACAGAGTAACACCCACAAAGAATAAAATACCCAATTTATATCAGGCTCAACAGCAGCTGAACATTAGAGAAAAGAACGTAATGGAATTTCATGTGTCAGGTGTTGAAGTTCCAGTACACCTTAATCTCTCAAAGCTTCATATGACCTTTGGGACGCAAATTGCACACTATTTCAGGAAAACCATTAAGAAGATGACAGCAATGGAATAGAGAAAATGTTCAAATTCGTTTACAAAGCAATTAAAACAATGAAACCAAAACTCAACAAAATTGCAAAAAAGAAGGGATGAGTCAAAGCTAAAATCCAGTATATTACTTAGAGTTCATTGGACAAAACATATCATATGATTATCTAAAAACAAGTTTTAAAAAACTCATCAAATTCCTCATTCATTCTTTATTTTACTTATACTTTTTCCAGGTTTATTGAGGTATAATTAACAACTATTTTTTAAATAAATTTAAGGTGCAAATTGTGATATTCTAATATCTGTATGCATTGTGAGATGATTTACCACAATCAAGAGAATTAACATATCCATCAACTCAGATAGTTACTGTGTGTGTGTGTGTGGGTGTGGGTGTGTAGTGAGAACACTTAAGCTCTGATTTCTTAGCAAATATCAAGCACTGTATATACAATACAGTATTCTTAACTATAGTCTCCATGCTATACATTACATCTGCAGAATTTATTCATCCTACACAATTGAAAATCAGTACCCTTTGACACAGCTCCTTATTTCCTCTATCTGTCAGTCCTTGGCAAACACCATTCTACTCTGATTTTTTGATTCCACATGTAATTTGGATTATGTGATATTTGTCTCTCTGTGTCTGACTTATTTCACCTAGCATTCTGTCCTCCAGGTTCATCCATGTTGTCAAAAATGGTAGGATTTCCTTCTTTTCCTTTTTCTATGACTGAATCATATGTCATTATATATATATATATATATATATATATATATAGACAAGAAATATAATATATAAATAAAGACAATTTATATATATATATATATATATATATAAATTGTCTTTATTTATTCATCTGTCGATGGACACTTAGGTTGTTTCCATATCTTGGACATTGTTGGTTTTTTTTTTTTTCATATCTTGGACATTGTGATAGTAGCAATGAACATTGTAGTGCAGATATCTTTTTGAGATGCTAATATAGTTTCCTTTAGATATATACAGGAGGTGCCAAAAAAATGTATACACATTTTAAGACAGGAAAACACTGTATTTAAATTATGCTGATGGTAACCACTTTCAGCACCTCTTGTAATTGCAGAAGTCAAATGTGACTTGTATTCATCTTTTGTTATTGGTATATATTAAGTATTACAATTTTAATACAGCGTTTTCCTTTCTTAAAATGTGTATACTTTTTTTGGCACCCTCTGTGTTTACCCATAGTGAGATTGTTGGTTAATATGGTAGCTCTATTTTTAATTTTTTGAGGACCTTTCATACTATATTCCATATGCCTGTATCAATTTACATTCTTTGCAAGAGTGTACAAGGGTTCACTTTTCCACATCCTTGCCATCCTTAATTCTATTTTGCCTTTTCGATAATAGCAATTCTAACATGTGTAAGGTTATATATCATTGTGGGTTTTATTTGCATTTCACCAATAATTAGTGATGTGAGCACCTTTTCATATACCTATTAGCCACCTGTATCTCTTCTGTGAAAAATTGTCTATTTAGGTTCTTTGACCATTTTATAATTGGGTTATTTGGTGTTTTTTGTTGTTGTTGTTGTTTTGGTTTTGTTTTTTTTTTGTTTTGTTTTGTTTTGCTATAGAGTTGTTTGAATTCCTTATATTTTGGATATTAACTCCTTTTCAAATGTATGGTTTGTAAATATTATCTCCCATTTCATAGGTTGTTTCTTTAGCCTGTTGATTGTTTCCTTTGCTACGTAGAAGGTTTTAGTTCGATTCAATCCCACTTGTCTACATTTGCTTTTGTTACCTTACTTTTGGGCTCATACCTAAAATCATCAATTGTTCAGACCAGTATCAAGATATATTTTCCTTATGACTTTTTCTAGCAATTTTATCATTTCATTTCTTGTATTTAAGTCTTCAGTTCATTTTGAGATGATTTTTGTATGAGTGTGAGATAAAGGTCCAATTTCATTCTTTTGTACTCGTATATTGGTATCCAGATTTCCCAATACTATTTATTGAAGAGAATATCCTATCCCATTGTATTTCTTTGGCACCTTTGTTTAAGATTAGTAGACTATAAATGCATGGATTTATTTCTGGGCTCTCTATTGTGTTCCATTTGCCTACATGTCTGTTTTTACTCATATGCCAGTGACATACTGTTTTGATAGCGGTAGCTTTGCAATATATTTTGATATCAATAAGTGTAATGCCTCCAACTCTCTTTTTCTTGTTCAAGATTGTTTTGCCTGTTCAGGGTCTCTTGTGGTTCCATATGATGACTTCAATTACATAAAAATCAAAATCTTCAACATCACATAAAATATTGTAAAAAAAAAAGTCAAAAGAAAATGACAAGAAAAATATCTGCAAATAATTTTGTAGCAACAGGACTAATTTACTTAATATATATGAGAACCTATACATTGAAATAGGATCTACAAAGATAGTTTGCATAAAATATATTTCTATAAAAAGTTGTTCAAATTTACACATGGTAAAAGAAATGCAAACTGTAATCACAAAATACCATTTTTCACTCATTAGAATAGCAAAAAACTGAAAGTTCCACAACATACTTTAGTAAGACTGTATTGAGAGAGCCCTCTTAGACACTGCAGGTGTGAATGTAAATGCATACAACCCCTATAAGAGCCAACTGGGAAACATCAATCAATGTTCCAAACTCATTTACCCTTGTCTCAGAAATCCCACTTCAGAAAATTTATTCATAAGTATGCCTGCACTTATTTAAAATATTTGGAAGGTCATTTATTAGAGGATTTTTTGCAAAAGCCAAAAATTGTATCCACCCAAGTTCTCATCTATGGGGATGTAGTTAAATATGGTATAGCTGTACAATACAATACTACAAAGCTGCAAAAAAGGATGCAGAGAGTCCCTTCTAGTTACAACTGACACGTAACACACTATCCCAAACTTAGTGATGCAAAACAATGATTTTATTATGTTCATGGATACTCTAGGTCAAGAATTCAGAAAATGCACAGTAGAAGCAGCTTATTTCTTTTCCACCCTTTATGGGGCCTCAACTGGGAAGACTTGAAGCCTTGGCGTTGACTCCACTGCTGGAGGCTGAAATACAGAAAAGGTCTGCTCACTCACAGGTATGGTACTAAATGCGGGAGTTTGGAACCTCAACTGAGGCTGAAGCTGCAGCATCTACACATGGCCTCCCCATGTGATTGCTTTGGCTTCCTTACAGCGTCCTAGAGCAGCATCCTAAAAAGAAAGCCAGAAGGAACCTGGATTGCCTGTTTTGTCCCACCCTCATCACATAATATCACTTCCTCCATGGTCACAATACCATTCAGATTCAAGGAGAGGGGCATCGAATCATCTCTTAAGAAGACGGTCAAAGTCACATTGGAACAAGAGCAGGTAGGGTGAGAAGCTAGTGTTGCTGCCACTTTTGAAAAATACAATCTGCCTCACTATGTGGAAATATTTACAGGATATAAATAAAGTTAAGTAAAAACGCAAGATGCAGAAAGGCATAGAAAAGCTACCTTTCATTAAAACAAAAGGGAAGAACTAAGTTTGGATAAGGAAACTCTGGAAATATACACAAGAAACTACTAAAAGTAGCTACATTTTATGGAGGAAGTTTGAAGGGATTGCAGAGAAATTGGTAAATGAGGCCAGGAAAGAGAGATATTTCATTTCTTTTGGGGTTTTTTGTTTTGTTTTGTTTTGTTTTGTTTTGTTTTTCCAAACTTGGGAACGTTGATCATTTGAAAAAAATATTTAAAATGTAACTGATAAACATACTGACACATTTACACACACATGTAGATAATTCTTCCACTGGCATAATTATGTGGATTTATGATCTTTTTAAGTTTTAAGAAAAGACTTTACAGATGTAAGCTTGCTCTGGCACCCCTCAGCAAAGAGCATGTTTTTTGGTCCTAAGAAAAATCAGCTTATTCTATATGCTTAGAAAGAGAAAATTGACTTTTCTGCATTCATACCTTGTATGGTGGTCAGTGATAGTCTCCTGCAGTATAAGACTTGGAATAAATTCTTTTCGTTACATTTCATTTCTCACTGTGAAGGTTAAAATGTCAGTTGACATTGAAAATTTAGTAATAATATATCTCTCTCCCTCCTAATATGCAATATTTATTCAGTGTTACCCTGAGCCTGGCTATTTGCTAATCATTACAAATGCAATACATAATTTAATCGTCACAATAACATTATAAGGAAGGAACTATTATTTTGCCAATTTTACAGAGAAGTTTGCAAAATACTAAAACATAAACATTTGTTGCGTCCCGTGCAACGAGGGTTGTGGGGAGCGAGGAGGGCAGCGCAGGATTAAGAAAAGACAGTAGCCATGCATAGAGTGCAGTGGGGCCAAGGGACCTGCAGCCTCAAGGACTGGGGTGGGTGCAGAATGGGGCCTACACATTAGCTTTTATTAGTTAGGTGGGGATAAAGCTTGTCAATCTCAAGATCTGTGAATCCTATACATCATAATAGGAAACCGATTCAAGCCAATCATCCTTTCCTGCAGGCAGCTGAACCATAAGTGTCAGGATGTATGTAGTTCCCCAAGGGACAAAACCTTTATGCATATGAATAGATGGAGAGCACATCATTGAATCACTTCCCTTGCAGGTTTTGGGAAGGAATGCAGCCACAGAGGCAGAGGCTCTCCTTAGCCGGGGGAAGGTGGGGGGCTGTGCCCACCTCTATGAACCCCGTGGGTTCTCCTGTTGGTCCCCACTCCACTGCGCCTGGCTTGATTTGTCCCCGCCATGGGAATCTTACTCGTCATTGGCTGACCAGCCATCTTTCTGGGGCCAAACAGGGAGACATAAGGTACAAGCACAAAGGTGAAGCAAAGTCCCTGAAAGGACCCATCTCACAGACTCTCCTTGCTTTAGGGGCAGGTACAAAGAGACAGACGGGTAGGCTGCTGCATGGCAACACACATTGTATGTAGTAGAGACAGTGCCTGTGAAGGTTTGGTTGGCGCCAAAACATAATCTCTCAAGACAATTTTACTAATTCACATTTTAACACCTGGAATTAACACTCATCTGGAAAACCCTTCAACAAACTTTGAGGTCATTTAGTGGGAGGTAACTAGAAGAGTACTTAAACCAACCATAGAAAAGGAAATTAAGGTCAGAGAAACAAATCATCACACAAACCCCACGCAGCTTCTACAAGAAGAATCTAGGTCTCCTGTCTCCTAGTGCTTCCCACTTCAGCAAATGTCCTGCAGAAATGGAAGAATTCACTTGTTACCTAATAACCCTGCCACAACTGCCTGTGACAGGTTGTGTTCAAATCTCACCCATTTTGAGGTACACTCACAAGAGAGCCGCAATACCTGAGGGGGAGATTGACTAGCATCACAGATGAAAAAAGTCCCACTTTCCCTGGGATGTAAAACGAGTCCTAATTATGCCAATGCCTTTAAAATCTTAGATACAGATGACATAGGAGGCAGCCAACAAACAACCATGGAAGTTGTGTGGTCCCTAACCGGGACATTCCTTTCAGTTATACAGATGGAGAACACGCCCAGGAGAAGGCATCTCAGGTGCTCCCACTTTAAGCAGGACATCACCAGGAGCTATTTGGACGTACAAGCCTAAATTTAAAGGGGCCTATTGCCCAGTTTATCCTTCGTGTGAAATGAAGTACATGCCCCAGCAAGAGCACTCCATTGGCATCAAATATCCATTCACATTCAAAGTAATGATTTAGGGAGCCTTCCCTATGCCGGAGTTGTGGGGAGGCAGAGATGCATCAGGCACAGTCGCTGACAGCTACGAACCACCAGCAGTGTGGTTCGACTCACTCCCCATGTCAATGCCAATGCCAAAGCTTAGCTACTTTACAATCCCTTGATTTTTCAATTAAAAAAAAATGTTTTGTCTTTTTTTTTAATTGAACCTCCACTTGTGAGCCTAATTATTTTTTTTAATTAGAATTTATTAGATGACAATGGTTAGTAAAATTACGTAGGTTTCAAGTGTACAGATCTGTAATACATCATCTATATATCACATTGTGTGTTCACAATCCAGAGTGAGTTCTCTTTCCATCACCATATATTTGATCTCCTTTACCCTCATCTACTACGACCTTCCCCCCTTACCCTCTGGTAACCATTAAACTATTGTCTGTGTCTACGAGTTTTTGTTTCTGCATTTGTTTGTCTTGCTCTTTTGTTGCTTTCAGTTTTATACCCCACATATCAGTGAAGTCATAGGGTTTTCGACTTTTTCTGCGTGACTTATTTCACTTAGCATAATCATTTCAAGACATGGAAACAACCAGTGTCCTTCGATAGACGATTGGAAAAAGATGTGGTATATATGCACAATAGAATACTATTCTGCCATAAGAAAAGATGAAATAGTGCCATTTGTGACAAAATGGGTGAGCCTAATATTCTACACACAATTTTTTTTCCATACACTAATCATTGCTGTTGCTGAGCTGGTATGGAGTAGACTTCCAAAAACAAGCTTCAGGGTAAAATCCCTTAGTGAGAGAAGCTAATGCTCCATCTATAGTAAAAGCCAAGTTTAGGGCTGTAATGGAAGGCATCAAAAAACACCACAAGAGAAGGCAATAGGACCTGGAAGATCCTTGAGTGGAAATTAACTTCTGTGAGGACAACTCAGGGTGTTTAAATTATTTTTATTTGATTGGTTTATTGTCCTATGTCAGATTTTCACCAAACCAAGACACGTCTGTGACTTTTTCAAAGGTGGCTGCCTTAAAGGAATTGTCCCCACGTGAGAAGGATCAACACCTGGCTGAGCTGTGTGGATAATAAGAGAGCCTGATATTCTGCATATTTCTAATAAAACGTTGCTTAGCATTCCTGGCTTCCAGGACCTTAAAACATTTATTACTGTGTTTGATTCTCTCTGTTCCCAAAAGATGTCATAAGGCTCAAGCACGGGGTTGGGGGAGGACCTTCCTGCCCTCCTAAACCAATAGAAGAAAGTAGCGAGGGCTGTCTCATTGGGGCATTAGGAACAGCCCTCGCTGTGAGCCTGAACTGATGTGCCCCTATGTAACCTGGAGATTTTCTTTCTAATGTTTTTTTCTTACAACAAGGGCCATAGATTTTTTTTTCAGTATGCATTATTCTGATATAGCTATAAAAGGTTAAAAATAATTGCAAAAACCGCAATTACTTTATTACTTTTGCACCAACCTAATATATATACATATATTATATAATATATAATATATATATTATATGTATGTATGTATATATATTATATATATATATACATTATATATATATATATATTGCTTCTGCCATGACATAACATTCTCATATACTCAAAGATGCAGCAACATGTCATAAGAAAATCACTACACTACAAAGAAGGAAATCTGAGTACTAAATACAGTGCTATCACTTCATAGCTGATTTTAAATAAGTAATAAACTCTCTGGAAAATACTTTTCAAATCAACAAAATGGGGTTATGTCCTAATTTCCTGTCCAAGTTTTATAAACTACAAAGGCGAAAATTCATGTGACAGCCCTTTGAAAACCAAAAATCACAGTAAATTTGTAGAGCATTACCTAAAATAAAGATCAAAGTCATAATAAAAATGAGTAATTAAAACAAGTTATCACTTCATTAGTGACATTTCCCACTTGTACTACAGAGAGTGTATTAGTTGGAGAAATACAACCAACAGAATGTGTGTGTATGTGTGTGTGTGTGTGTTTTCACAAAGAGAATGATTTCTTTTAACAAATTGGCTCACATAACTGTGAAGGCTGACAAGTCCAACACCCGCAGAATAAGCCAGCAGGCTGAAGACCCAATGAAGAGTTGTAGTTGAAGTCTAAAGACAGCTTTCTGGCAGAACTTCTTTCTGGAAGGTTATTATTTCTTATTATGACCTTCAAGTGATTGGATAACGCCCACCCACATGATGAGGGTAATCTACTTTACTCAATATCTACTGATTTAAATGTTAATCTCATTTCAAAATGCCCCATACAGGAACAGTCACACCAGTGTTGTCCAAATACTTAGGTACTGTGGCCTAGCCAAGCTGACACATAAAATAAACGACCACAGAGAATTACTATTCAGAAGTGCTAGATAGAAAGGTCATTGAAGAATAATGACTTTTGCATCTCCTCAGCCCACATCTACAACAACTTGCATGAATAAATACATTAAAAATGTTTCTTGAAAAAGTGGATAAAAACTAAAAATGGGTCTAAGGTAATATGGTGTCATGGTATCTTGCATCTTCCTGAATTAATCTGTAAATATCAAAACTAAGAGGAAACATCTGAAAGGCAAAACTGTAGACACTCCACAGATGTGCCATCCAAAATAGCCAAGACAGACAATGGAGAACACCTGGCTTCTCCTTTCTTAGCCTGATTCTCAGGGTTTGAAGTCACCATCTAATACAATGCTAGCCCTCTGGGGTATCCCCCTTCACTGGTTTTCAAAATGCATCCAGGTTTTCCCAAATTTATTGACCACCACTTGTACTGAGTATCACCTCCACAACTCAAATGAACCATGCACAGAGATAACCTACCTCAGATTGGAACTTAGGAGAATTACAATCTTGAAAAAGCACAATAAAATCCCATGTGTTTTATAACAGTCCTGTAAATACCATTGGCTTGGAGAGACCGTAAATAGAATTTTGTGATATCCAATCCCTCCATTGCTACAATTTACTATGTAACACAACAACATTGATTAAGCTTGTAAATAATTAACGATACCATATTTTCTGACCCAACCAGATTTGGAAAACTGATTTATCAGGCACAGTTAATAAACATTTCACGCTAGCAGTGATATGGTTGTAAAACCTAGTATCGCCATATGTCGTTTTTTAAAATTCAGAATCTAAAAGGGAATAATTACGTAAAAAAATTATCAAGGATTCAGTGCATTTCATGCTCTGCCAGGTAAATTGATAAACAAACAAGTATTTAGAACTGGGAAAGCTGTCCTTGCAGCTGTGTTGAAATGGCCATTAAAGTTCATCCGCCCCAAAGCAAGGGGTTGCAAACTCGCGCCTGGATATCTCTATGCTCAGGTAAGGAGGCAAAAATACTCCGAGAGAAAAACTAGACACTTCTTTTCTTGCCATGGTTGATGATCTGAGGTAAAATAAGAATCATATTTAGACTTATAATATCTGACTATAAGTTCCTCTTCAGCCACAGACTAGCTAAGTGACTTGGTCATTAAAGAAATACTTAAATACTCTGTTGTATCTATGACTGGTGAAGATATAAGAAATGCCAGTGCCTATTGCATATTACTGAGTTGTTCCCGATGGAAGATTTCTTGTCATAAAGATATATGATTTTTAATTACCCTCAGGTGATATAACGGTTCAGAGCTTAACTACTAAAAACTTCACAAGACAAGTAAGGTCTCATCATGACATTAGGGAAACTATTCAAACTTTCTGAGCCTTTTGGCCACTATTTTTTTTTAATTCTAATTTTTAAAAACTGATTATGAGGTAAGTGTACTGACATCAGTCCATGACTCCAACTTTCCTCCATAATGAAAAATTGGCTTCTAAACTGACAAATGATATTTGAATCTCATCGACAACCATACCACTAACGCATAGGAATAATCACAAAACAAGCATAACTCTAGCTCACCTCCTCATTTAGAAACCTCAGTGTCATATTTGTCAAATCTCATCTCTTTAAATTTTATAAGACTATATTTTTTATTCGTATCTATTCATTTATTATATATATACATATATATCAACATGTAATGAATAATATAGAGAGACATATAAAGTAGATATATCAAGATAATATATAGTAGGTATATGAAGATACTAAACTATAAAAATAAAGATGAACTAGATAGAAACAGTCTTTGCCCTCATGGAGCTTACCTTCTAGTATGTTTCTAGGATGTTGAAACTGCAGAATAGAGAGTGCTACAGATCATATTGTAAATGGATACTGAGTGTCTTCTATCACTATGCCCACAGAAATAAATCAAATTCATCCTTCAAGACTTAATTTAAATACTACTTTTTCCATAAATCCTCTTCTGATATCTGACCCAATTAGAAGTAACATTTTCCTCCTTCCAACTCACATAACAGTTCATTATTCATTTATCTACCTCTTCATTCAACATATATTTAATGAACACCTACTCTCTGCACAGCATAACCACTCAAGAAGAAGTTGTTCAGTGAATAAACCAATGAATGCATGTGTGTTAGGCAACAAAGTAATATTTATCACCCGTTTAGTAAAGACCTTAATTAATGCTAAGTGCCCTTTTTTTTTCTTTTACTGCATTGACATTATTACATGCACTTTTTTATTCCATAATAGTCCAATGTGGTAGAGATTTTTCAAAAGACTGAGGACATAGCAATGAATGAAACCAAAAAAGGTCCTTGAAGCTTATATTCCAGTTAGGAGAGACAGACAACAAAAAAAATAAATAAAAAATAGATATGTAAAATTTAAATGAGACATAACAACTTAGTGTTAACTGCCATAGGGAAATGTAAAGTGTGGTAATGGGACAGGGGAGGATAGTGGTATAATTTTAGACAGGGGGTTGAATGTGTGGAGTTCTGAATGAAGTGAAAGAGTGGAATAAAGGGCATATTCGAGGGAAGAGCATTCCAGGCAGAGGGAAAAGCACGTGTAAAATCTCTGAGGCCAGAACATGTGAGTGTGGCTGAGAAGGCGTGAATGGAAGAGAGAAAGAAAATGAAGTCAGAAAGAGAGCTAAGAGTCAGATCCTGTGGTATGCCGTAGGTCAAGTCAAGGAGTTTGGTAGGAAACTCATGTGACGCTGCCTTTAAGTAAAAAAAAAAAAAAAGGATTTACATTTCTTAAATTTCAAGAAGGCAGTAGTAGTAGAGTATAATACAGTAGGAAGAAAGCCATTATACTTGGATACAAACAAACAAACAAAAAAAACCCTGAACAGAAGTAAACGTATGGAGTCCTTCCTCAGACCAAGTTATAAAAATTCCCAGAGGCTGTTTTCTGTTTTGTAAAATGAAGACAGAACTGCTGGCAAGCAGTCCTAAAAGCTAAGACTTAAACTTTAAAACTGGTACAAGTTATATGAAATCCCTTTTATATGAAAAGTGCGTTAAGGAAGAAAAAGTATTCCCTATGCCAGAGGCAGAAAGGAAAAGCATCTGGCTGTTACTATATTGATAAAAATCACATATCTCCAGAAAGAATGAGTCCATCAGAACATGAATCAGTCAGCCAGGAGCATGAGAGAAAGGAAAATATGAATTATCAGTATGCCTTCAGCTCTGACTGGGAAACAAAGTGCCTTAGGAAGATACAATGATGCAGATGTGCCCATTTCTCTCATGTCAAGACAGAGCCATCGGACCACCAGAGCCTGATGCCATTACACATGTGGTTTATCCAGCCAACTCTCCTTGTTCTGATTTCATTCTCACAAGCTACCTTCTGACAACTTGGCTTCCCAGGATGTTTTTCTACAGGAAGAGAATGCTGCTGGGGTGCTGCAAACTTACATTTCTCTCTATAAATCACAGCATTGGCGTTCTGTATTCTATACTTTAGTCTCCTGTGGATGTTGTTGATGTGAATCAGCATGCCTAAATCCAATAAAGCTCTGCGAAACTGACATTGTCTGTTCTCTGAAACTGTAAGACTGAGGGGTCAGACCCTGGGTTGTGATATGCTCAGCAGGTGATGCACTTCCAGGGGTGGTGGTAACTGGCCAGCCACACACATTATTTTTTAACTTCTTCACTGCTTAATTCAAAAGGGTGGTGGGGTTTAGATAAAACAATGTATTTGAAAGGGTTTAGAAAGCTGTAAAGTTCTTTAGAGAAACACTGAACAGTATCTATGAGATGGTGAAAAAACAAACTAAGTGTGTACTATGGACCTTGCCCATAGGGCTATTTGGGACCATCTGTGATATAGAAGAAAACATTTCTAATCTAGGAGCAATGGATGTATTTGCTCCACGAAAAATGTAAAACTCATAGGAATAGGTTCTGACAGTAAGCCATCTTTCCCTGTTTGAATAATATTCTTTCAGGGATAGAAATTCTAAATTTTCTTTGTTAGAATGCAATAGTAAAATACAAAAATCTGGAACCATCACTGGTTCTTTCGTGATATACTGGGGATGCCAAAAAAATGTATACACTTTTTAAGAAAGGAAAAAACTGTGTTAAAATTGTAATATTCAATATATACCAAAAAAAAGATGAATACAAGTCATATGTATACATTTTGGGGCACTCGGGTGTGTGTGTGTGTGTGTGTGTGTGTGTGTGTGTGTGTGTGCATCACACACATATAGATATAAATATACAGTACTTATTATGTTCCAGGCAATAAACCCAGCTATATAATTTGAAGGAAACTGTGCAGAATGAAAATATAGAGCCCTTTGTTCCAAAAGCAAGAAAAAAGTGCTGCAAAATGTATTAAAATATATTTTTTTTTCCTTTCTTTCATGGTCTCTTCACTTACCATAGTGTTTTTTTTTTTATTTGCTATTTAATGCCATCCTAAGTAAAAAAATAATAATAATAACAATAACTTTTAAAAATATTTAGTGTTAATTTTATTGTCCATCTTTATATTGTGTAAAGCTAGCTTTAAGGGAAAAAAATGAAAATGTAAGGGCACTTGTATGCACAATCATCAAAATTACACAGTTTGTATTTCTCACACGTCACATGTGCATGTGTATTTCTTTCTTGCTGGAAAAGAGAAAACACTGCACACAAATAATTCAGCTATCTTTATTCCCATCTTGATACATGCTCATTCTACCAATACTCCCTACCATCAGCTTATTAATGAATAAGGACAGATTGACAGGAAAAAGAACGATGCATTCTTTCCCCTTTCCTTCTATGTCATGATTTCAACATAAGTGGTTGGTTATACAAGGAAGAAACATGAGTAAGAAAGAATATAATAGGGTTTTGGGTTATTGTGTTTCCTAGACTGTCATTACTTTCTTTCTGCCTTTGAAGAAAGTCCTGTTTTGAACAGAAATTGTGGTCCCCTGAGCCTGTCAGCCCTCCCGCTTAGCTAGTCACGGATGTAACACACTTACTTACCTTGTACTCACTTTGAGTGTCACTGAACTCCCACAGAATTCTGTGCTCAGGGGGCATCGCAAGCGGTATGTGTTCATGCAGCAGCAAGGAACCCAGTGGTAACGCAGATTATGCATTATCTCCTCTGCTCACATGCATGCTTAAAATTACTAGAGATAATAAGACATTATTAAGAATTTTAAGACAGCCACAACAGAGCATTAAACCAAGCAAGGAATCCTTCTGAGCATTGTGGCTTGTGCAAATGGCACAGGTCACAAGATCGGGAAGCCAGCCGAACCAGGCCCTGCTTTAAGAACACATAATTAAATTTTCATAACAACTAAATGAGGTTGGCACTATAATTATCTCCCATTTCTGAATGAGGAAACAGGTCCAGGTTAAGGAGCTCATGCAAGTGCTAATAACAGCTAAGTGGCAGAGGTGGGATTTGAACTCGGGCTTTTAAGCTTAAACCATGATCCTAACCCACACGCAGTATTGCTTCTCCTACAGGCATTGATTTTATATTGCGTCCTTAGTTTCCTTGGCTCTTCCCCACTTCCTTACTTTCTAAATATCTAAAAGACAATTCATGTTCGTCATAAAGAAATCCACCGATATTGTGGGCATTGACTGTAATTAACTACAGTTTACTTAGCAGTTTGAATGAGCAATGATAATAGTTATCACTGAGTGTTTCCTATGGGCTCAGCGATTTGATGAGGTGGTTGCAGTCATTGCCTGTGCTTCCAGATGAGGACATAGAAGCTCAGAGAAATTCAGTAACCTTTGTCAGATTCAGGTAGTAAGTGGAAGAATCAGGATTTGGTCTCCGACAATTTGACACCAATGTTTATAGGATCACCTATTTTGTCACAGCACTATGATTTTCCAAATGTCTATTTTCCCTGTGCCAAGAGTGAGTGACTGGGATCAGTCTTATATAGACAGAGTTTATTTCCACCAGGTTTCTGTCCAATCTCTCTCATGGGCTCAAAATTAGAGTGATAATTCAATTACAAGAATAAAGTGTTTGACATTGAAAATGTGAACCCCAGTGCAAATTTGCTGTTTTCCTTTAAGAGTTTCTTCCTCTGTTTGAGGAAAGCTCAAATAGAATTAGCCTAGAATGAAATGCCAAAAAAGAAGCCAAAAAGTTTAGGATGCTACCCTAGGAGAAGCTGTCACCCCGAGCTGATAACCTCTAAGCAAATAGAGGTAATAATTGGATGAGATGAGCTCCCTTAATTAAATCCAGTAGAGAGAGAACGCTCACGTCCTGATCTGGCTTCGTGTCCATTAACACTACATAATTCTTTTGACAAGATTCTTGAGATCAGAAGAGACCAGCAGGAAACTGGAAAGCTCCCAGGTCAGTCTCTAAAAGAGTTTTCAAGTCAGAAGCTGCTTTTGGAATAGCATAATAGTTACAGCAGATCACATAATTAAATAACAAAAGCATAACCAGAATAACCATCTCCAAAAATCTTACTAAATTAGGTGACATCAAAAAGAGAAAAGAAAGCCTACAGAAGTAATCTGGGTTTAGGACACAAAATTAGCCGAGGAGCTAAGGGACCGTTCAAGTCCACAAGTACTGGGTAATGATGGAAGACTTTTAAATTCCTGGCAGATCTTCAAGGCACATAAAGGAAAATTAGGACTCCTCTCCCTAACAGATTTTTAATTATAAGAGCATTTTCTTCAAAAGTAGCTGAATTCTTTTACACTCCATTATTCTGCAATTAATTGAAAATCTATCACAGAATAATTTGTTCTCCTATTGCTTGTTCACCTAAGGAAATCAACATATCGAAGACACTTTAAAAATAACTGAAGACCTAAACTCATTTTAAAAAGCAGAAAATAAAGGCATAGAGAAGCATACTTTCTGGTGGAAAAAGAAGAAAAGTATTCATTCCATTCCCTATTCCTTTATTGGACCACACAGCTTATATATATAATATTTTAACAGGAGCTTGTTTTAGTTCCTCCAGAAAACAGCCAGAAGCAAGATTAAGTGAAATAATTTAGTGGGGAGTTTGATGGAGATGTTTGTGGGAATGTGGTACAGGCAAACTGAAACAGGGAAGAACGGAGAAGAATAGAAGATTGTATTATGGAGTTGGCCAAACCCACTATGGGAAAAATAGTGCTGTCATTGAGAGGATCACATGAGAAGTCACTTGAAACATATCTTATGACATGCCTGGGAAAAGAAAAAGGGGCATTTATCGACTGGCCCTTATTCAATGATCAAAGGACTTACCCCCTCCCCCCACACACACACATGCATGTATGCACATGCACACACACACATATGTGGGCTCCTATGAATGTCACTCACCCCTATGAAAGAGAAGCTGCAGTTCTGGCAGACAGAGGCATGCACTGGCAGACCCGAGACGGGGTGCTGTCAAGATGCTCCTGCATGAAGCTTAGTAACACCAGCATGCAACAGGTCACTGCAGCTGTAACTGGAGGAGGAGGTGCAGTGAAGAGGATCTGAGTGGTTCCCAAGAGGAGCCTGATAGAGTGGATGTTCACCTCAAACCAATTTCCACTCTTGAATTCTGAGCAGCTGTCTTACAAACATTTTTATAAGGGATAAATTCTACTACTATCTGAGTAATCGTAATGATATTTCAAAGGATTCAAAAACATACCTTGAAGTGGATGAACATTTTCTCCATTCCCAAATCCCACATCATTTTGAACTCCTCTGTGCCTCTAATGAAGAGTGAGCTCCCACAGTGTCCATGATAGCCCCCATGTGTTTGCTGCTACTCTATTCACCCACACCCTCCAAGGTCAGTGATAATTGCCTAAATTTTGCCAAATCTAGCAGTCTTCTCTCTGCCTGGAGAATTCTCCCAGTTCCATTGCGTTGGCTCTCCCTGGAGATGAATATTTTTTGCTTCCACTGGTATTTTTTTTCAGTTTATTCTGTCTCTGCATTGACTTCCATCATCTTCCCTTTCTCTTTCTTCTCTCCAAAGGTGTAATTTCCCCTAGATTCTGGACTTCAATCCTCAAAATTCCCTCAGAGAGCACATCAGCATCGCTTCTCACCACAGAAGGCTCTTTTCTCCACCCCCAACCTTCTAACTACCCCTTCAGCTGTTTCCTCTTTGAAGCCCAATCGAAGTGTGGCAACCATCATCTTAAATGCAGTCTGTTCTAACTAAATTTGTGACTTCCCTCTGAAGCTCTGTCTCCTTCCATGTTTCCTATCTGTGCTAAGGACACGTTCATCCTAGCATCCTCCCAGACCCTAAGACTTGTTTATCAGCACCCTATACACACTCATTCTACATATTTCTCAAGAAGAAATAGGAAATAAGTCATCTACTTTTAAACAACTCAATGGAAACTGCATCTAAACTGTAAATCCCCTGGAGTTCAATTTAAGAGCCCCCAACATGGTAACCTCTTGGTCCTAGAAAAACTGGGGGAAAAAGCTAATATCTGGAAGAGATCCATTCACTCAGGACCAGCCAAAGGTTTGGCTTAAAACTTGTTTAAAACTTCTTTTTATATGCATAGTCATATAATTCTGATTTTACATGAGTAAGTATGATCATATCATACACTCTTTTATTTTCAATATGTACTTTACAGTTTTACTTTTTTCCTTAATCCCTACTCCACCGACATAACTTCCTATGTGCTTTCTCCACAAAATAACAATCCTTTCACATTTTTTCTCCATGCTCATGTCATCATGTGCATATTCACATATACATAGGTATATATACACACATATCCACATAAAGGCTTTAGCAATACATTACAATAATGGGATAATACACAATATGTTAGCTATTGCTTTTTCTGTGCAATGTCATAGAAACCTGTCAAAGAACCTAGTTTAGTTGTCACTCATTGTTTTTAGTGATTTGCAAGCACATAATTCATTTATTCATTTTATTGCTAATGGATTTTCTTTCCCATTCTGAATAATGTTATTTAAACAAACTTGTAGACAATCCTTAAGGTCTTACAGGGTATATATATATATATATATATATATATATATATATATATATACACACACATATACATATATACACATACATATATATATGTAAAATAGATTATCAGGAAAGGGATTACTAGGCCATATGGGTATACGTATTTTTTTATAGATGTTGAGGTATTGCTTTCCTGGTTCTTTTAGCATTTTACAATCATGCCATTTTTCCCATTCCCAGGCCGCAATAGATTTTATGTTCATCTTAATATTTGCCAGTCTATAGAGTAAAAAGTGAAATCGATTACTTTATCTTTTCCTGACTACTCCTGTATTTGTGTGCCTTTTTGCTTATTTTTGCCCATGTAGATTTTCACTGCTTTGAATATTTTCTTCATATTTATTGCTGCTTTTGTATCATTTACATCTTTCCTATCCATTTTTGAGTCTTTTGCATAGTATAGATATTAGCTTTTCCTCTGCTTTTGTGTTTTTAAAAAATGTATTGTTTGTTTATTCTCTTCTTTTATAATATCTTTGTCATGATGAAAACATTAAAATTGTATATACTTAGTTCTCACTTTTATTTTATAGCTCAGGGTGTTAGAAGTACAGAATCTATTGCTTGCCTCTAGAATGTTCACATCATTTTCTAGCATTTTCACATCATTTTCTAAAATTTTCTTACAAAGTTTTTATTTTTTATATTTAAAAATCTAAACCAACTGGACATTATTTTTACATGGGATGAGAAAGAGGCCCATTTTTAATTTTTTTCTGGTGGATAGTTAGTTATGCTCTAGTAAATAATTAATTGCTTTTATTTATTGAATAATATACATATTGCATTATTTTCTTTTATACTGAAATATTGCATTTTTATATGTTAAATGCTCATATATATCAGGATCTACTTTTGTATTCTCTCAACCTTCCATGGTTTCCACTTTGTCTATTCTTATGGTCATACTGTAATGATTTCTGAGCAGAGCGTTTCTGTTTAGTAATATATTCTGAATCTCTAAGGCAAGTCACTCCTCACTATTCTTCCCTAAAGTATTCTTGAAGATTTACTCTTATATATAAACTTAAAGATCATTGGATTAAACATAAAAACTATTGAGATGCTAACTGCAAATATATTAACTATATATTAAGTTCAGGTGAATTTATATTTTAATAGTATTACATCTTATAAGGCAAGACCAAATCTTATTTAATACCCTTATTTTTCTATAATGTTCTTCATGCAGGTATTATGCATTTCTTACTAAATTTATTACTAAATAATTTGTCATTTTGCTTTCAAGAGTAGATATTTCTGTTAATGGGTAAAGATTGGGGTTTTCCAAGGAGCTCTGTCTACCAATAAGCATGTAGACAGACAGGAGATCAATGACAGCCTAGAGATCAGGAGTCTCCATTTCAGGGCACCCACACTCTTATTTATTTATTTATTGTCAGTTTCAGGTGTACAAAACAATGTAATAGACATTTACATCCCTCACAAAGTGATAACCCTCCTCCCCCACTCTACTACCCCTCTGACATCGTATATAGCTGTTAAAATTCCATTGACTCTATTTCCGACGCTGTACTCCACATCCTGTGACCATATATATATATTAAATTATAGTTGACATTCATTATCATTCAGCTTCAGTTTCAGGTGTACACTTCAGTGGTCAGGTACCTACACCGTCCATGAAGTGGTCTCCCTAATAAGACAAATGTCCATCGGATACCCTACAAAATCTTTACAACATTATCGATTATATTCCCCAAACTGTCTTTCGTATCCCCTGTGGCAATCTTGTGGTGACCAATTTGTACTTTCTAATCCCCTCACCTTCTCCCTCATCCCCACCCCACCCATCTAGCAACCCTCAGTTTTTTCTCTATGTCTCTGAGACTGTTTCTGATTAGTTTGCTCATTTATTCTATTATTTAGATTCCACACATACGTGAGGTCATATGGTATTTACCTTTCTCCCTCTGACTTATTTCATTTATTGTACCACGAAAGCCTACTACTCTCAGAGAAGTGTGCGATTTTCACTAGACAAAGAAATTGTTATTTTCTTAGAAACCATATCTGTGGGCTCCAGTCTCAGCAACTCTTCTCACCTAATGCTTGACAGCCCATTGCCTTCTGCTCCTAAATGACACGGATTCTTCTGGAAAAAGTAGCATACGCATTCCTCTCTCTTTCTTAATTCATCTACATAATCATCATATTTCTAATTCAACATTTGTAATCAGTCTTTTGCATCTTATTTTGAAGTGGTCACAGACTACAATTATAACCATCAGAAAATCCTGTCAGTCAATTAACAATCTCTTCTAACAGGGAAATTTAACCTTAAGAGATTGAGATAGGATAGGAGGAAGCTTCCCACTTTGGTGCACTGGGAAATCTGAAATAGATTTAGAGTCTTGTCACTTAAGCTGAGAAGTTCCTTAGCCGTAAAAGTGAGGAAAAGAAGGAAGAGGTGAAGAATTGGAAAAGGAGGAGGAAGAGGAGAAAAAGGAGAAGGAAGAGAAAAGGACGAGGAAAGAGGGAAAAGGAAAAAGAATGAAAAGAAGTAATGGGGTACAACAGTTAGGTTTTAATCAGAAAAAACAGAAACTATTTCAAGTATTTATATCAGAGAGAATTTAATTCAGGGAATTGTTTACATGGGTGATGGAGGAGCGGAGAAGTCAAGGTAATCCCCCAAATTGGCAACAGCAAAAAGCCACTACTCCCTAGAGCTGCATAGACAAAGGGAGAAGCCCAGGGCCAGAGAGACCTGACCAAACTGGAATATGGTAGATCTATGAATCATGGAGGCTTCCAGCTGGTCAGAGAATGGCAAGAGGAGTTCTTCTCCCCACATTCATATTTCCACCACACTAATTTTGGGTGAACAGAGTTGGAAGCCCACTGACATGAGGCCTGGGTTATACCGCCTATAGGTGTCAGATGCCCTGCTCTATAGAGAAGTGCATAAGAAGAGCAAAAATTGCATTTGCGTACATAAAACTGAAAGCAACAAAGGAACAAGACAAACAAATAAAGAAACAAAAACTAATAGACACAGACAACAGTTTAGTGGTTACCAGAGGATAAGGGGGGAGGAGGATGGTAGGAGAGGGTAAAAGGAGATCAAATATATGGTGATGGAAGGAGAACTGACTCTGGGTGGTGAACACACAATGTGATTTATAGATGACGTATTATACAATTGTACACTTGAAACCTATGTAATTTTACTAACTTTTCTCACCCCAATAAACTTAATTTAAAAAATAAAAATAAATTGCATCTGAGAAATATATCTGACACGCTTAATCGCAGTAGGTAAAATCAGAACCCCAGCTAGATTTGAGCCAACCATATTACCCTTATGCTTGGAGTGCATGATTGACAGCTGTGGTTCAGACAGGGAACTAGAAGAGAGGCAACAAAGTAGCTGCTGATGAGAAAATTCTACTTGTAAATGCACATACACTAAATAGAAAGAAAGGGAAAGGATTCAGTAGTACCTACTGAGGGGAGTTATTATGGCACGAATGACATGCCAATAAATAATTGAACACAAGCCCCTGAGAAACGGTTAAACGCAGGTGGATGATGAAAAGCCAATAGTACAAGAAGTAAACTAGCGATGACCCCTGGGAAGTAAAGGGGACAAGGTAAAAACTTACTGTTTGAAAAGAATTAGCTGCCTTCTGAGTTAGCTGAATTGCCCTGGGGATAAGAAAAGGCTAAGCGCCCTAGAAAAGATGAGAGATAAAGGTGTTTATTTCATTTTATTTAGTCTGAAATTCTCAGTTGCTCCATGATCACGACCATGCCCCATGAATGCCAAGTCTGAAAGAGCAAAAGGATTTAACCAGTCATGACCCCTCATGACACACTAAAACTTCCGTCTGTGTTAACTTATAACTGATTTGTACTTAGTGCCTTTCGTAATTCCATATATCCCAGGTTCTTCACTTTCCTGTCAGGCTGTAAAGACAAAAGGCAATTTATATTTTTGTTACTGGTTTCAAACTGTGTGAGCACTGACAGCATCACTTGAGATACGTCCTTTTCTGTTTTGTTTTCAATGAGAATCTCCACTGGTGAGATGCAAGATTCTTCATTTTTAAAATACCTCAACTGATAGCCATTCATAGTTCAATTTGAGAACAACTGTATTTGCGGCTCTCTGGAGAACTCTTTGGGGCCACCATAAAAGGAAAAAGCAAGAAATAGGACAAAAAGAATATAAAGTTCCAAATTTCCACCCTTTTCCGCATAGCAGTTTTATACATTGGTCTTCCACTAAGATTTCATTGAAAGTATTTGTGGCGAACAAAAAAGAATAAATATATCTATAGTTATGTGTGTGTGTGTGTGTGTGTATGATTACACACACACACACACACACACACACAGTTGACCCTTGAACAACATGGGTTTAAACTACATGGGTCCACTCATACATGGATTTTTTTTCAATAAATACATACAGTACCATAAATGTATTTTCTCCCTCTTATAATTTTCTTAATGGCCTTTTCTTTTCTCTAGTGTACTTTATGGTAAGAATACAATATATAATACATATAAGAATATAGTATATAATATACAAAATATGTGTTTATGTTACTGGTAAGGCTTCTGTCAACAGTAGTCTATCAATAATTAAGTCAAAAGTCATATGCAGATTTTCCACTGTGAGATCGGTGCCCCAACAGCATGTTGTTCAAGGATCAACTATATATGTACATGATATGTATGAATTAAAGGATATGAAAAATCGTAGATCTAGAGAAAATTTTACTTCACTATGGGCACTTTTAAATGACAGCTACACTTTCATCTGGTTACTGGCCTGAGATCCCCTCTCTGTTGTTCTAAGTCAGACTCAGTGCTTCATTCCCTGAGGGTTCCCAATCCATGCTAACAAACGGCTCAGTGTCTTTGGCAAATTCATTTTTTGTAGTTTTCAGAAGACACATTTTCCCTGCTTCGGTGTTCTGGCACTTTCCATGATTCCTCTAAGAGTGTTGATATCCACTCATTCTGTTCACATCAGTGAGCCCCTACATTAGGCCAGGCATTTTCTAGGCAATGGAGCATAAAAGTTAAATTAGTCAGAAGTGTGACATGTTGGTTACCACCTGTGATAACCTTATACACACCTGAAAAGTTGAACACATTTCTTATTTTGCCTTTGACTTATATTTCTTCAAAGCCATTATGGCAACTCTCTTTGAGAAAGAAATCAGAAGAATAGATGTTTAAATTGAGTAACTGACCTTCCTCTTAGTCATTTGTAAACATTATACTACTTCTCTACACGGTAGGTCTAGGCTATTCTTGTTAATCTTTCTATTGCAAATATATATTTATATTTTTTATAGTGATTTTGATATTATTTTGTATTTTTAACTTTTGAAAACAGTCCTTACACTCCTTGGTATCCCAGCTTTGTAATTTGCCAGTCATTCCATCTTTTGTGCATGGCTGTGAATAAATGTGTGCGTTCATGTATCAATAAACGTTTACTTGTGTCAGATGATCATAAGCTAGTATTGGCAATTCAGTAATAAAAAAGATAGTACCATTTCCCAACTTTCTAAGCAAATATAAAATAACATTGTCAAAATATATTGCTTTTATATATTTTCAGCTATAAAAAGACATCAGAAAATAGGGTGACATTTTTAAAAGATTTTTTTTAATCCTCCAAGGAGAGAGAAAAGTCATGGGCTATAAAAAACAAAATAGAGATTTCCATTTGCAGCATTGATCCATGGGAGAATAAAAATAGAAAGGAACAAAAGTAAGAGAATTGAAACAGAATTTTAAAAATAAAAGAAAACAAAGGAAGGGAATCTATATAGGTTGGGTTCCAGAAATGAAAAAAAAGAGGATGTCAGTAGTCGGTTAAAGAGAAAAACATTAAGGAATGGACTATCCCTTAATTAAAAAGAAGGAATTAAATAAAACACATTTTTTTTAGATCTGTCTCAGAGCAAAGAAAATTACAGGAAAGGATAATAATAATGTGAACTAATGCAGCCTGATAATCCAAGAATAAAGAGACAATTGTGGTATGGAGTCAGAGGCTTGGGTTTCATCCAAACTTCACCACTTACCATGTTTCTCCAAAAATAAAACCTAACCGGAAAATAAACCCTAGCATGATTTTTCAGGATGGCATCCCCTGAACATAAGCCCTAATGCGTCTTTTGGAGCAAAAATTAATATAAGACCCGATCTTATTTTCGGGGAAATACGGTAGTAGCTGCGTGTGGCCTTGGAGCAGCTTAATCTTTTCTAGGTTAAGAATTTCAATTCCTGTATTTAAACAGTGGAAATTATATCTGCCTTGGGGTGAGTAGTGAGGATTAAATAAAGGTAATACACATGAAGTTGCTTTGTAAGTTTTAAAGACCTTCCCAAATATAAGGGTCCACAACTCATAAGTACAATTATTTTAAAATCAAACCATGCAGCGCCAAAAGTTAGCAGATTGTTCATGAAGGGTAATTCATGAAGTGTTGATTCAAACAATATTAACACTGCACCTACTGTACATCTGTGGATCTGCTAAGTGCGAGGCATATGAAGATGAGCCATACAAAGCTATACGATATGATAAATGAAATCTTTGAGGAAAGAACGGAGTAGTACAAAGTAGGGTCAGGCTAGTTTCAGGGAGAAAGTGCCACTTCAAACTGGGTTATTGAAGTCCCTCCAAATGGGTTTTGATTACTGTTATCAGTGGAGTTTGTAAAAACCTGAAATAACTCAGGTAGAAGTGAGAAGTGTTAACAGTGGTAAGAAGTGGTAACAGTGTGAACAACATGTTAGAAATCACAATATTGCCTCCGGGATACAAAGGAAAGTTTGGGGAGTATAATCAGTAATGTTGTAAAGATTTGGTAGGGTGAAAAAAAAATAAATATGGAGTTTAAACCACTGACATTTCTAAACATGGAGCAAAGGCTTGTTTGTTTGTCTGTTTAATCGTGCCCCAAAGCCTCTTCAGAATTACATAAAAAATAATGCTTATACAGAAATGGATGGTGATATAGTTGACAACTTAATGAACTTAAGAGAAACTGAACACTGACTGAGGGAAAACAGGTACATATTATAACATTTTAAAACAATTTTATAAACCAAATGGTATTTCCTTTGAAATGATATAGACACTGAAAGAAAGATAACCATTATTTAAATAGGAGTAATATGATATCCCATCATACCAATAACGAGAAGATTGGGAGTGAAATTAAGTTGACAAAGGGAATGAATCAAAATTGCTCATCTATCTCTTTAAAGCATGTGATCTCTAGAAAACACATCAAGTTCAGGAGCAATCTCAGGTTAAGATGAAAAAACATTAGGGATGGCAAGCCAAGCTAGACATGGTTTACACAAACTACGTCGCTCAGATCTCAATAGAAGAGACCCTAAATACCTCAAAGAGTCCCTCCAAATAAGCTGGATTCTGAATCAGGCAACCAAAATCAAAACATCTAAACAGACAGGGAAGACAGAATTGTATTAACAGTATAAAGATAGAAGGTGAACCAATGAGAATTGTCAACGCATACTTCACAAAGGAAATAGTTGCTCTTGGAAAAAAAAAAAAAAAGAATTGAAAGAAATAATAAAGTAAGTAAACCTGCATTAATTTTGATGTTACCGCTACCAGAATCCTATTGTTTTAAAATACCAACCTTGATTCCCCACCTTATATCTAATTGCATGTTAGTTCTCCTTGGGTAACTTCATTTTCCAATTCTGATTCTATGTTAGTTTGGACTCCCACGTTCAAGAATATTTTCTTAAATGAGGTTGTCCTACATGCCCATCCTGGGCCATGGATCTCAGTGCAAGTGATTCACTAGGGAAGTGCTTTTCCAAATAATTCAGTAAGAAAGTGGGAGAAGCAAGATAGGAAAGGGGAGGAAGTCAAACAAGTGTATGATTTCAAATGAAGTTCCTGTATCAGTCTAATGCCAGAGAGACCTATGGAGCATTATAGTGTGTTTTGCCTTATGACAAAGGCACTGAGCTTTTATGTCCCATGCCAGTCTAGTCAATGGCTGTGGGCTGCCCTAGGACTGATACAGACTCCCAGACAATCTGGCTTCCCCATGATCTGTCTCTATGGGCCAGGGCAACTCAGGACACTCCTCTGAAAATTACTACTGCAAGGCAACGGCAGCAAAGACAGAGAAGGAAGGGCTCAAAGGACCTGTAAAGTAGATCTGAGCAGATCTTTTCAGGGTACTAGCAGTCTCCACTACAGATGGTCACAAGAAGTAGATCTGGCCAATAGCATATTCCTTGCCTCTGGACATAATGAATGTTTTTGTAATAGAATGTGGCCAAAGGCTGTCTAATTAGACAGTTGAGAAGCACCCAAAGAAGGATGCAGAGAGGTTGAATGTTAAGTCTGGAGGTTCTGGAAGTCATCTTCCCACCATAAAGAGAACACCTGCCTGAGAATGGGATAAATTGAGAGGGAATCAAAGACACTGAGCACAAGGCTCTGTCTGGTGACATTACTTAAACCACTCTATCACCTGGTTTGACTCTTAAACCAGATTTTTTTCTGATAAATCTATCAATAAATTTCCTTTTTTATTTTTGAGCTAGTTTCAGTTGATTTTTCTTACTTGCAATGAAAACAATCATTTTTTAAAAAATTAACAAAATAACACTGTTGAATCATTTTCTGAAGCCTGTATCCACATATATTTACTCCAGGAAATCTATTAGTCTGACGTAAAACATCTACATCTATATTCCTATTGGAGGAAGCTATTATCACAGCACTGTGAAAGAAAAGCAGCAACTTAAAAGGCAGATGACCGTGCATCTTTCACAGGCAGGATCAATACAGAACTGTCTTACAATTTAATGTTTTTGTTTTACTCTATGAAGTTTGAAAGAGAAAAATAAATGATGACCAATCTTTCAACTCTACCTCTCCATACTGAAACACAGATGGTCAGGAAGACAAAGTGAAATTCAGACTATGAAAGGAAAATGCTGAGCACCCAAAAGAACAAAGAAAAAAGAGTGAAAAACAAATAGACAAGTGAAATTGGGAGCTCAAGATTAGGAGTATTTCAAAGACCAAAATGCAGATAAAAGATAAAATAAAATAGAAATCTCTGATGTGTATTTTCGTTTAATCATATACGTATGCATTTGTTCATTCAATAAATATTAATAGAGTGATTTACTATGTCCCAGGCATTGTGTTAGGCAGTAGGAATATAGACAATGTTCCTGCCTTCGTGAACCTATTATCTTTCTTCTTTTTCTTCTCCTTCTTCTCTCTTCCTCCTCCTACTCTTCCTCCTCTTTCTCCTTTTTATTCTTACTTGTTGTCATCATTCTTCTTTTAATTATGTGATGCTCTACGGTGAAAAAAAAAAAGTACTATCTTCCCAGAGAAGTGATGGAAAGATAGCAATGTACTCTGAGTCAATACAAAATGCTTGGGAATTATAATCTAAAATCATGAGAGGAGAAGGCCAGTGTGTGGAATTTAAAGGAGTATATGAGAAATTATCAAAGGAGAAAACTGAGAAACAATTTTTCTTCCATCAACAAACAAATCTCTTTCCAAGGACGGGAGCATAATACTAAATGCAACCTATACCATTAGAGGGAAAGTTACATATATTCATTGCTATTTGCTACCTGAGCAACTGTTTTAACTGTGCTCAATTATATAAGGGAAAAAATGCTCCTAATGAGTAAAAAGATATGATACCTCAAAAAGAGAAACAAAAACTGTACAATGGAATCAAACAGCAAAGCATTAGACTACTCTTTTTGTAAATAGCTCTTAACACATTATATTAATAAACGGCAATGAAAATATGTAACATTTACTGTGAGATTCAGTTTCCTGTCCATAAAATGGGGACAATACTTCTACCTTGCTTAGTTATAGTATACTCTCATTTATAATCATCATCATCATAACCATCATCTAATTTTAATGAACTGTTCTCAATACAGTATTTGGCATAAAAACACTGCTCTATAAATGTTTGAATAAAGAACCCAATATCTTAGAGCTAAAAACTCTTTTAAAAAGTAATACTAAATTTTAAAGTAATAAATAGGTGAAAGGAATAAAAACTAGGACTCAAGACAAATAGGAAAGCAAACACAATGAAAAGTGCCTTTTTTTGTCTAACAAACTTTTTTTTAAGTATTTGCTCTGTGACCTACACTGAGTTAAGAGCTATTCATAAGAACTATGCTTTGGTTTTCTTTTAAAGTTCCTATTTATCTTTAAGAAGTATCTTTAAATTCATTATGATAATTTTTTTTTTACATTATTGTGCATAGTCATAAAATTGCTTTAAAACACCTGTCTGCTTCTAACATTTTGGCCATCTTAGAGTCAGTCTCCATTGATTGCCTTTTCTCTTCAGAATACATCACGTTTTCCTAGTTCTCAAATGTTAATAATTTTGGACTGTGTCATGAACATTGTTTATGGTAGAGAGTTTGTTCTCTTATATTCTTCTAAAAAGTGTTTGTGTTTCTTTCTTTGTTTTAACAAGTAATTAATTTATTTGGACTCAAATTGCAAGCTCTGTATTTTAAGAGATACTTCAAATCTCAGTTCAGTTCTTTCATTCTTAGCTTTAGAGGCTGGAGGTTGTCCCATGCATGCCTGGTCAGCCATTTGAATTCTACGCAGAATTTAAAGCTTTTTGCTTCAGGATCTCTTTTCTAAGATTCCTTTTCCATTTTCCAGCAACTGTGATTATCCCAAAATGTGCCCTTTGGTTCCTCAGGACAGAAAAATTATAGAATTTTCTATCTGATTCCTATCCCCACTATCAGCCCTTCAAATTAATGACCACAGCTTATTCTCAGGCTGAAATGCATAAAAGTAGAAAACGCAATGTGTTTTTTTCTCTTCCTTTATATGAGGTCAGACAATTAAGTTCACAAACTCATCCTAGAAAAAGTGCTACATACCTCATTGCTGAATATCACTATAGTCACCTTTGAAGTACTCCCCTTGGGAAGCTATGCACTGATGCCAGCACCTAGTCCACCCTTCAAAGCAATTTTGGAACTCTTTTTCTGGAATGGCCATCAGAGCTCTCATCGTAATACCCTTGATGTCCTGAATGTGATCAAAATGTCTTTCTCTCAATATTTTCTTTATGTTCAGGTAAAGAAATAAGTCATTGGGGGCCAGATCAGGTGAGTAGGGAGGGTGTTCCAATACAGTTATTTGTTTACTGGCTAAAAACTCCCTCACAGACAGTGCCGTGTGAGCTGGTACACTGTTGTGATGTAAGAGCCACGAATTGTTGGCAAAAAGTTCAGGTCGTCTAACTTTTTCATGCAGCCTGGTCAGCACTTCCAAATAGTAAACTTGGTTAACTGTTTGTCCAGTTGGTACAAATTCATAATGAATAATCCCTCTGATATCAAAAAAGGTTAGCAACAGTATTGTAACAAGTTCACGAACTTAATTGTCAGACCTCGTACTACTCCTCTACAAAATCTGCTTGCTTTCATTTAAGTTTCCAGTGTCTTCGGGTACTTTTTGTTTTTGTTTTCATTATCCAGTTTTATCCAGAGTTTATAGCTGATACCTATGGGAGGGTTAATCTGGTAGGAGTTTTGTCAGTCATACAAGTGGAGTCCCCAATATATATATGACGTTTTTAGTTACTGGTAAAATAAAAGTATTTAAAATGTGAATATTTAAATTCTACTCTTTATCATAACCTGTAAGGGTTAAATGAGTATAGATGTGAAAAAAATAAAATCACTAAACAAGTAATATATGTCCATTTGTTGCGTAGTGAGTCCAGCTGTGAGTTCAGGTGTGCCTTTGTTAATTGTAGTTATAGTTTGAAACTGACAATGACCTCTAAAGTCATTAGAGTTATTATTTCAATATTAACACATCTTGAAAAATGTGTTAACACGAAAAAAAAGTTTGAAGTATCTAAAGGAATCAGCATTAGTATCCACTAATTTGTTTTGCAAATGTTTATTTGATTAAATCTGGTAGTTTTCTGACAAATTTAAAGGAGAAATGGAATCAGGTATTTCCTCACACGTATTCTTAATCACTTCACAAAAACAAATTTAGTTTCCCTAGCATGAACCTCTAAGGCCACTCCAAACATATCTTCTGGGGGAAAATAAATCGATGTAGCCATTTTATTAACCCATATCCCAAGCTGTACAAACCTTTAAACTGAGAATGATATCGTTTGATTTTATAGAATCTTAAAGAGGAGTTAGGTGTAGATCTGGACACGAACGGCAGAAAAGAGAGCATGGCTGGTTTTATGATTTCTTAACAGTTGAGCAGAAGACTTAGAAATTGTTATTTGGCAAAACTTGATGCAAATGTTTTTTTTCTCTACTCTTCTAACTTTCTTAAGAATTACCTCCCAAACAAGGTACAGGTGTTTAATTTTTCTAACTAATTAGAAACTCAGAAATTCACCCATCAGCTAGGAAGGGATTTGTCTACCTCTTCTTGCTAATAGAAGTAACTACACCTATAAATTATCTTTCAGACAGTGCAAATGCTCCCTTTTGTAGGTTAGAGCTTCAGAGTCACATGCTAAGCCTGCTCAGGACAGCCCAGAAAGGGCAGCCTCATTCCAAGGAAGAGTGCTGTCCACTGACCACTGCCCTGCTGGCTGGGATAGTTCAAGGTTATCCCCCATCACCCCAGGTTCCATATGACCATATGCATCATGGCAAGAATGGGGACCAGGGCTGGATAGTGCCTGATTCTAATATTACTGTCTGGAAAAATTAGATTTGTAAGGGCATCTTCTCATCTTCAATCAGGTCTAGATCTTGCACCACAGAAATGTCTACTATTTCTCTAATCCTTAGTATATCTTAAAGATTTTTCCAACTACAGATAACTAAAAGTCAAATCTCCTCTGAGATCTCTATAACGCATTTGACCTTCTAAGTCTCCTGGGTATTTTATTCTTAACAACTTTTCTCTTTGGAGTTGGGCAGCATTCATATCAGTAACTGCCGGACCCTCCCAGAACTGGCTATTCCTTGCGAGGGGAGGCAGGAATATAAAACTTGTCTCTGGGGTGCATCAAAAGAGATATATAAGACAGACCTCAGGTGGATTGATATTGATTGATTGCTGTTTCAAGAAATTGCTATTTAGAAGATTTGCTGTTTCAGGACTCCTTTTCAGAGTAAGAGATCAGAACTTGCCTCAATGGACAGTAGAGACTTCTTTTGTTGGTGAATTGTCATCATTCTAGCATCTTTGGGAACTTGTATGTAACTTGCAGCTTGCAGTGTCAGAAGATGTCCTAACTTCTAACAACAACAACAGCACGACAACAACAGCAACATTCTTCAGATTGTTAACACCTTAAAAACTTATATACAACTTGCAGCTTATAGCATCAGAAGATGCCTTGACTTCTAACAACAACAAAGACAACAACAACAACAACAACAATGGCAACCGCAGCAACATTCTTGGGAACTAGCAAATAGTGGTGTGGGAGACGCTTGAGTTTCTCCCACCTACAGACCTGGCAAGGTTTTGATTTATGACTTTTCCAGTGCTGTTCTCCCCCAGTTTGTGAACTTTTGACATCTGCTATAATGGTGACTATCCTATAGAGCTTATTAACTGGTTTTGGATACTCCTTACTGATGTTATTTGTGTATTTAGCCAAGTGACTTTTGAGCAATAGTAAACATATGTTGGAATCTCTTAAACTTATATGTATGTATACTCCTTTGACATGACATTGTGATCAACGTATATGGTTTAGTCTTAACCACCTTTATTTTCTGTCATTAGCCTTTGTCTTTTGCTGTTGCATATTGCTAAATAAATTGATTAGATATTGCTAAATAAATTAATTAGCCCCATTCTAGCGAGTGTTCCTCCTCTTTCTTTTCCCGCACTCATCATTACAGTCAGGAGTAATCCACACCAGAGTGCATCTCTGGTGTGCAATCCACACCAGAGTCCCAGAGGGATGAGGAGAATGTCCGTGGTGGAGAGGAATATTCCCTGAGGTGGTGCACTAGTTAGTGCACACAAGGTGGGTGAGGAGAGAAATACATGAGGAGGGAGTGGGCAGAAATACACTGCTTAACATTCAGGGGGATAAATAAAATATGTACATATATTAAAGAAAATGGATCTAGGTTTCTCACTATCAGAGAAAGGAGTTAGAAATGTGGAAAGGGAAAAACTAGAATAAACCCTGTGCTATTGGATTGGAATTAGAGGTACCTGTATAAATTCATGGTTTTCAATATGGAGAGACAGATAAATATTGATGCCAATGTGTGCATATGTGTCCATATGTTTTCATATATTCCTTAGAGTTATCTACCTCAAAGGTCTGGGAGCAGTGGCACCCCAGTAATAATGAGCACACCTAGTCCCCAAATTTTGGCTTCTAAATACCATTCTACATTACAAGGCATTAGGGTTTTATGAATAAAAGCAGATTTTAGGTTTCGGGCAGGGAAAGTACAAGCCCAGAACATATTATTACACCAGGAAGTAAGAAAGTATTCCAAAAAGTTAAATTCATATCAAAAAGACAGAGAAACCAGATATAAGGGGATGTCTCTGGGGTACAAGACAACAATTCGCCAAATTAGAGGCAAATTCAACATCAAAATAAATAATGTCAGCAATGGATAATAACTAAAATATAATTTTTAAAATGTTTAATGAATCTATACAGATACAAATACATAATAAATGACTAGATTGAAAGTTTGATCAGTAACAAGACATTTACATAGTTCAAAGTGCCTTCTCACAATATATGCATTACCTAGAAAAAGAAAAAAGTAAGTGGAAAAGCCTGACAGACACCTCTAGAATCAAGTGATCAAAGTTAACATCATTACTTTTGAGCAAATTAAAATTGTGCACCATTTGATAAGATGTAATGAGAAAGCAAGTGATCACTTCTGTGATATTCTTGTGAAAGATGTCTGACCTGAATCTGAATCTGGTCATAATGAAGAAGAAGAAAAAAGAAAAAACTTAATTAAGGGGAATTCAACTAAAAAGTGGCCTATCTTCAAAAGTATTAAGGTCATGAAAATCAAAGAAAGACTGTTTTTAACCTAAAGATAATAAAGAGATAAGACAATCAAATGTAACATGATTTTGAACTAAATCATCCTACTATAAAGAACATTATGGGAACAACTGATGAAACTTGAATGGGGTCTGAGGATTAGGTGATATTATAGACACGAGGGCCATGTAACAAATCATTCCATAAACTAAATGCACGTGAAAATATTCAGAAGTGATCAGGCAACAGGTCACCAACTTGCACTCAACTGGTTGAGGGGGGAAAAGTGGTATTTATACTGTACTTAAAATTTTCTTGCAAATTTGTGATTATTTCAAAATAAAAAAAATATATATTTTTAGAAAAGCTATGAAATGTTCTTTAAAATTTTTGTGAGGGACAATGAGACATATAAACTCACTCCATCAGTTCCCTCCCCTCTGTGTCCTCTGCAAAGATAAGGCTGAACTCAATAAATGTGGTTATACGTCATCCAGACATTCTCTGCCCTCCTACAAAACTTACTGTCTGCAGCACACATCTCTACCTCATACCCTCTAGAGTTCATATACACATCTATGCAATATATAATATTGCATGGTACATAATATATTAAATAATATGTATCTTTTCGTTGAATAGCTAATGAAATAATCGCTAGCATAAATTTGTGTGTCAGAAAATAAAGGTCCTGCATTTACATCTGTATTAATGCAAAAAATACTCGACCAGAACAAAGTTAAAGGAAATAAAAGCCAAATTGTGGAGTAAAGTCTTCAAAGAACCACAAAAAAACTGCATTAGACACTTGAGTGCCTTTATATTTAGTTTAATGTGACCAAGCTAGCTTGCAATTCACCAACCCTTTCCCTTTCCTCCTGGACTTAGAGGCAGACTTCATTTCTCAGAATGCCTATCAGCCTAGATTCTCAGTGACTATGTGGAGCACAGCCCTCTTCTCACATCACCATTTTTATCTTTAAATGAGAAAAAATAAGTTTGTACATTTTAAGCCATTGAGATTTTTTTTTCCTGCCGTAGCAACTACTACCATCACCTAAACAAGTGCATTTATTTACTCTCAGATGCGGTGTGGAGACCATAGATGATGGTGGGGACTGTTTCTTAGAGAGAAACATTTACAGAAGAAACCAGCCATGCTCTTGCTGATATTAGCTGCTTCTTAGAAGACGAAACTTCTCATTCTGTTAATGAAATCATTCATTTTTCTCCATCTATCAAAGGCCAGCTTCCAGGAGGAAGAGAACCAAGCAACATGCCACAGTTGACACTATCCTTCCATCTGTTAACATCTATCTACAGAAGCGTGTCCACACATTTTAAGAAAGGAAAACTGTATTAAAATTGTAATAATATATACCAATAACAAAAGATGAATACAAGTCACGTGTATACATTTTTTTTTGGGCATCCCTGGTATGCTAGATGCAGAATGTAAAATCCAGTGCATGAGAAAATGTGCAGTCAGTATAATTTTGTTACCTCAACTACTTCTAGTGAATTCTGGTGAATATCAGAGGAGAGAACCAAGAGAGCAAATGGTAGAAGACTTAACCTAGTCTAGGAATGAGGCAAGGTTTTCCAAAGAATGTCAGCATTAATCCCTGAATTCCTCTGTATAGAATGCTTTCCTGGCTTTAGGTTCCTACAGATCAATCCTTCACCCTGTGTGTGTTTCTCCCTGGTACCTGACAACAGCCATTTTAGCTCTACCTTCTGTTGTTTTCTTTGGTTCAAACCACCTTCAGGTCTCCCATCTGTAAAATGGGAATTGAAATACATACTTCACAGGTTTATTATGAAGTTAAAGACATAGATGTATGAGGAAGTACCTAGCATACTAACTGACACACAATAGGCAAACAATAAATGCAATTTTATACATTGAGGTTTCTTCAATATAATCATCTAACCTAGCTACCAAACATATCGTGTGTATCTTATTCCTCATCCACTTTGGGAGTTTATGTTGCTCTTTTGTCATAAACCTAAAGAAAAGTAAATATTTGAGTATTAAATTTGTGGTTTCCTTGAATCTTACAATTCAGGTTTCATTTTTTTTTTCTCTTTTTTTAGCTGAACTTGACTATATCTTTGCTGTCTCCCCTGTTAGTGATAAATATAGGTATGTTGGCTTGGGTTAAACCCTGTGCTTACCTCCCTGTGTACAAAGTAATGACCTTGTCAACCCAGAAAACTACAGTAAAATTATCATCTTTCTTATCATAATAGTAATATTAGAGCTATCTTTTATTGAATTTTTACTATGTAGCAGGCATGTTTTAGGTACATAGTAATGTTATATTTTATGTCATAACACCATAAAATAGTTTGCAATATTTACATTTTGAGGATGAGTGTATTCTGAATATGTTTGTGCGGGCTGTGTACTGCTCGGCTCCAGCGCACCACCCACGTAGATGACGATGGTGCTGCCTGGAAATGTGTAACACAGCAGCCCTTTACTGAGTGAATGAATAAATGAACAAATAAGTAGATGACTAAATTTGAAAAAAAAAGAAGAAGACGTGCAATGAAGCTTACAGTGGTTGAATAATTGGCCCAAGTTCACACAACTAGTTGGCACTAGAAGTGGGATTCAACCAGAGATCTATTTGCCTCCAACATCTGTATTTTCCACTATATAAAATACCTTCCCACATAAACTTTCAAACTGGTTCCTTGTAACTTATTTTATTGCCACATTTTTTTGAGCTACAATTATGGTGGCATTTGATCCATGCATTAAATATACCTGCAGATCATGAAATATATCAGGACATCACGATGCCATGAATCTAGAACTTGAGGATATGGTCAGGAAAAAGCAACATGAAGGTCTAAAATACAAAGGTTAAATGAAAGCATACCATTTTGGAAATTATAATGTGACATTATGTAATGAAAGATTTGGGCAATTGAAAACCAAACTGAGTAGTCAAAAATGTTGCTTGAGTCCAGCAGTAACCAACGTAAAGGGCACTTGACTAATATAATACCTAATTTCTGCTTTGTTTATCAGGTTGTAGCCCAAAGAAAAGAAGAGTGCATTGGGTTATAACAATTGATCATACTATCCCTTAAAATTAGTTTGTTTCTCATACTATGACTTTTCTTCTAGTCTTAACTTAATGGCAACTGGATTCCCCTAGCGGAAGAAAACATGCTGATGAGTTGAATCAGATATCACAGTCGGCTTCACAGGGATCAGATCTTCCAGTCTGTGTGAGAGGGTGCTGTATGAAAGACACTCTGGAGAGAATTCTATTTCTGGGCATAAACAATTGACCTTGTTGAACAATTAGTCTCCTACCTTTGGCTTAGTTCCCACAAACTGCACCCTGAGGAATGAATAAAATGGACTGCTCAAGCTACAAAGCTGAGGACCCTACCACAGGTGAAGGAAACCCCATCGATCCACCACCTAGTGCTTTTTCAGAAGAATTAGATATAAAACGACTTTCTACCCCGGGAGAAAGGTGAGGAATACCTTGTGCAACAGGATGTTCCCTGAGGTCTCAACGTCTCTCCAGCAGCTTTCTTGATTGAGGCTATCATCCAAGAATTTTTCCCACCACGCCTTCAGGTTAACTACCTATTGCAGAGTATTTCTTTTTACGCGTACATCTAGCCTCATCTAGTTTATTTGAAAGGGAAAGCCTGCTTCTCTGTTTTGATTTTGACAGTAATCGCCACAAACCTTCTGGAACCCTTTGTGATCCTCTTGAGGAAACGCAGTGTAACTCTTCACAAACTGACTTCATCAGTTTGGCCTTTGATGAAATACTTGAGCACACATTGCCTTAACTCACCCAATCCTGGGAAATGGAATAATTGTATGAATTACTATTCCTCAGTTGACTCATTGTGGCCAAATTTGCTGCAACTTGGACTCTAGGGAGCCAAGTCTTTCAAATAATAACTGAAGATAATCAGAAAAAAGTAGCAAGTAGACCAAGAATAATTACAAAATACTGCCGCGTTTCATAAAATTTCCATTAGGATAGATTATCCAGAGATTACCCTCGAGCAGAAATTTATTGAAATTACATGATCAGTTTAGTTCTCTTGACATTCAAGAAACAATTAGTGGAAATAGAAATGTTCCTTTTTTGTAAATCTATATCTTTCCCTATCACCCAACGGCATATTTCTTCAAATTTGTGGACTCAAACTTTTTCTTCCTTATATCATGCCTTACATGAAATATTTACATATGCATTTGAAAGGAGCCTATCACTGATTGCTATGCTCATTGCTTATAATACTGCCTTATTTTATCAGCCCATCTGTTAATGCAATTTGGGTTCCTGACATTACATAATGGGGATGAGCTAGAATTAATGTGATGCAATCACCACTATAAAGATGTTTAATCTCTATGATCTCTCTCTTGAAAATTATAATAAAATCTGGTAGAATCAGAAATTCTGTGATCCAGAATATCTAATATTAAAGTTGAGAATGTTATTAAATGTACAATATGCAAGGATTTCTATATTCAAAAAGTCAAATTCCCTCCTCCAAAAAGCATTTGACATTAAAATATACTACTCACTTTAATTTGTTTTTTGATGATACAGAATTTCTTATATATGTTCTGTGTGTCGACATGATTCAACAAATATGTACTTATTGAATTACCTTAATTACGTACAAGGCTCAGGCATAGGTGCCAGAAGCTGACAAAAGTGAGTAGTCAGGTTTTTGCTATCAAGTATCTCTTATTTGTTTTGAATGTCAGTTTTAACTGTATGTAGATGCAAGAAGTTTCATGGTTTTAGATATTTCCAACTGACTGAACACTAGATTGCAGGGTGTTTATTCTACTAAGAAAGATGAGGATCTCATGGGGGAGAAAAATAGAACATTCTGGATTCTCCCTGAGTATATTTTGCCTTCTGTCATGGTAGACAATTATCTGAAAGCATCACAGACTCCCTTTATCCGATGTGCAAATACCTACAGTATAAAGTTCAAGTGCCTTTCTGTGACATATGTGGCCGTCAGGATCTGGACTTCCTAGATTTTAACTCTAATTTCTTCAACTGGTGCAAATGTAATTGCAGTTTAAAAGCTTAAAAATAATTGCAAAAACTGCAATTACTTGTGCACCAACCTAATATTTAAAATATGAAGACCTGAGCACCAACCAACCAGAAACAAACAGGAGTACCCCTGGAGCAGGATCTTGATGGCTTTGCTCAGTGTTGAGCAATTACCACTTTAGTCGTTAGATTTAGGGGAGATTTAGGGAAAATGGGCAGTGGGAGGATCACACAAGGGATTTGGAGCAGCAGCAATCTACTCGTCAGATGGAAGTATTTCAATGTGTTAGTTAAAATGTGTGCCGGTGGCCTATCAGCTCTGCTTTAGCTGCTCCTCAATGAGTACCTTTACTCCATCCAAATCAAACTAGTTAGTATTCCTGAAATGTTTCATCTCTAACTAGCTAATATCCTCTAAATGTTTCACACCCAGCTAGTTAACATTTCTTAACTCTTTCACACCAATAGTTCCATGAAACATTCCAGAGACATTTTCATTGCAATGTAATTCCCTCTGCTCAAAATGCCTCTCCCTCACTCTTCATCACATATATAAATACTTTACGAGACTGTTCAAGTTTTGCAGAGGAGACAATGCTTAAACTTGGTGCCAGAAGGTCCCTTTCTGAGCCTTTCAGTTCCTCACTGCTTCCTTAAACCACTATAAAGACACTCCCTATGGGCCCCGGCCCAAGAGTATATGATAATCTTGACATTCATTTGATTACATGTCTTTCTCCACTACTGGACTGTTAGCTCCTGGAATAAAGGATGGGGTCCTATTCAACTCTGTGTCCCTGGCTCCTAGCAGTATATACAGATCCGTATATAGTAGATCCTCACTAAATGGCTGACCAGCAAAATTGGAATCTCTTCCTTTAAACTTTGTCCATCTTCTGAGTAAAGGTAAACGACCCCAGATGTAGCGTTTGTTCAATGTTATTAATATTATATCAGTGATGCTCAAACTTTATCATGCATTAGAGTTACCTGAATGGCTTAATAAAATACATATTACTGGGTGCTAGCCCCAGAGTCTGATTCAGTAGGTCTGAGAACAACAGCAGTTCTCAGACTGTTATCTCCAAACCAACAGAATCAGCATCATCTGGGAACTTATCAGAAATGGAAATTCATGGGCAACACCTCAGACCTATTGAATCAGAAACTGTGGGGTGGGACCCGGCAATCTGTGTTTTAATTGGCCCTTCAGGAAGTTGATAAAGTTTGAATATCAATGGAGTATTACATCCTCTAGAGAAGGGATGATGTCTTCTTCATAATACCACACAGTATAGTGTTTTCAGTATGACAGTTTTTGGTTTTAGTTTGTATTGTTTGTTTTAATATCAACTGATATGCTAACATAAAAAGTAGCAAATACTCAGATTGGCGTAATGGAGGAACTAGTTTCCACAGACTCCTCCCCAACTTTTCAATGCAATTCTTGTCCCTGGCCACTACTACCATTTTTCACAAATGAGATCTTCTTTATCATTAGAATAAATTAAGTGGGTTCAAGCAATAGGATTTTTTTTTTACATATGTGTTGACATGGATGAGATTGTCGAGTTGTATCTGGAGATATTCTGAGTCTATATAATAAGCTGAAGAAGTTGAATGATAAAATAAGTGATAGGGTAACAATGAGCAACAATGACAATAATCTTAATATTGATAATATAGCCTCAGTTACCCACCCCAGAATAAAAATATTGATTTTCACTCCCATTTAGCAATACGAATATTGGAGAAGATAGCTAAAAGAACATTTGTTGGTATTTTGCTAGTGCATTGGTCCAAACACAGATTTTCCCATGAAGTTCAGTGATGATTCTTCCCCCACTAGCTGAAGGGACACAGTGGTCCCAGATGTCCCAGCATGCTCCAGGACTCAGTCTGAAACCTGCTTGTCCACAGTCTTTGGCTTCCTTACTATGTGTACTGTATTCCATTTTAAACCTTCACAAAGGCTGCCAGGAAAGGATCACCGAGGATGGGATCATTTACCTTAGGGCCTGTGATGCAGGTAACAAAACCACTGCATGTTATGTAATCAAGATATGGTTAGTAGATCTATAAGCCCACATATACCAGAGAAACTTATACTCCCCTTTAGTTAAATAATTTATTAACAACCATTTTATAATTGGGCTGTTCCATGCAAACTCCTAACCCAGTTGTGATACGTATAAGAAAAAGAGTATAATACAATGATTAAGAGTAGGACTTTGGTTTCAGTCTAGGTCTGAGTTCAAATTCAAGATTTTTTTCCCTCAGCTGGGCAGAATTAGCCATTTCCTCCTTCTCATGCCACTGCCCCTAAATGATAACTTCTCTATTAGAGCAACACTAACATCTAAAATGATGATACTCAGATGCTTATTTCAACTCTAAGTTAAACCTAAATCCTATACAACTAACTATATTGTAGATATTTGTAACCTCAATAACTCTGTTGTAGACCTTTAGATTGATTACTCACCAATATCTAGTTCTCTTTTCTGGATGTGTCAGAGTCTGCACTTGTCAACCCCCATGTAGTTAATTGGGGAAATATAATAGTTCTGGTGAATTTATATGTGAGCACAAGTGACGCTTGTCAGTTCTGGGCCGAATTGGTGAATAAAACCCTGTACAACTTCCTAATCTCTCTCCTTTCTTCTGCTGCCATGGTCCAGAGAAGGCCTTGTCTTGTGAATACAGAGCCACCATATCAAAGCAGCCTGGAGCACTGAGTCACCACATGGAGTCACCACATGCTGTGGAGAAACACTGAGAACAGAACTGAACAATCCTTGCCAGAATATAATTTTCGTTGCTTTAAAACACTGAAATTTGGGGGTCATTTATTATGTAGAATAAACTTAATCTGTCTTGACTAATACAATGCCTCAAAGCAAATGTATTCCTTCAACCTGAAGTACATTACCCTTTCAATATTGTATTTTCTTTCAATCAAACTATCAAACTAAAAGGTGAATTTTTAGTCACTTTTTATCCTTTATTCTCTTTTAGGTCCTATGCCCTCCATTTTTTGCTGCATCCCATCATTTCTATCTTAGAAATGTTTCTCAACTTTCATAAACTCCTCAGTTTGGGAAGAAATAATTCACTCTTGTCTTCTGCCTCTAGATGAGAGATACTTTCAATCATTTTGACAAATTAGGAATCTTATATAACAAAACCCTAACATTTATTACTTGGCACCTTGTTTTTGCACACTACAATAATATCCCTGCCTGACTTTCAAGACCCTCAACTTTACCTTTCACTATAATCCCACTGTATTTCTCAGCACGTATTCTTACTTTCATCCAGTTTCCTTCAAGCCACTCAAGTTATGCCTCTCTGCCTTAGTCCTCTGTCTTCCCCACTTCCCCAGTTTTCAAACTGAATCCAAACTCCATTCCCCTTTCCATGAAGAACTTCCTCATTTTTCTAACCTCACCAATGTCCCCTTACTTAGGACTCTTTTTCCATAAAGAAGTAGTAGCTCTTCGTTTAGTGTCTAATACTTCTTTAATTGTTACTACTGGTTTTTAAAAAGTAGTAGGTAGCCATGCTTTCTTTACACTGCTCCTGAATCTGTGACAAAAAGATTTGCCACCAAATATAAAATATCTCATTAATTCTTTTATTTATTACAATAGAAACAGAAAGTAAGTTATTTTTTTTTTAATCTGCTGACACTCATCAATAGACTTTCATCTGAAAATCAGTTTCTTCCAGGGAAATGTAACTTGGAACACACCCCCTTACTTTTGTCACAATATCTCAGACCATGGAGTCTTCCACCAGGAAAGTCTCCTGAAAAACCAGTGATTTATTCATGAAAAAAAGAATTGGACCTTATGGTAGTTTCTCAAAACTTCACATTCTTAGTAGAGGATTAGTGACCTATAACATTTCTTAGTATGTGTTTTCAGAAATGAATTCAATCCTTTAATAATTACATCTTGTCAAAATTTAAAAAGTATTATCAAATTAGTTCCATAAATTAAACTGGCTGGCTTAGTTACAGTAAGATGTGTTATGAAGCTACTGTGGATAATGTAGTGGTCTTATTTGCACCACTTTCGTTGCCTTTTCCTAAAGTTATGTGGAATATAATTGGTATTTTTCTATACTCCAAAAGGATTCCCTTTTGAATTGTGTCTTCCAATGATGCTTGGTAATTGTTATAGCTTTAGTTTGTTTGTTTGAAATGCTTTTCAACAAAGGTTTCTCAGTAATTAAATTCCACTGACCTAGTTTTCACTTCCCTGGTCTGTAATCCATTTCATCTCCTAGGTTCACAATAACTAATTACATAGATAAATGATAAAATAGCAAAAGAAGAGAGTAGAAAAATCAAAAGGTCCAAATAAATCACATACTGGATCATCAGTCACAGAATAGCTAAGGGATTCTGTAATTATATCGTGTGGGACACTCTTAAATGCAATTATAGCACTACCAGATACCACCATTTCCTTCTCATTAGTACACACTAGTCCTTTGTGGAGACATGGTGCAATATTTCATATTTGAAGCTTCTCTTTTAAATCTATTCAGTAATGAGATTCAGTGGGTTGTTGCATTTCTCTGAAACACTTTTCAAAAGAGTTGTGCTGCTAACGAAGAGTGCTACTTCAACTTAAAAATATAAAAACTCGAATCCATTGCTTACAGCAATCATTCTTTGTTGCCCAACTCTCTCTTCAGCTACAAATGTCAAGAGCCTTTTTTTAGAAAAAAATAGTTTATTCAGCAAATATTTATTGAACACCAAGCACTGGGCTAGGTACTTAGCACAAAGGAGTAAACAAGACACAGGTAGTCTTTCTCTGCCTACGTTAAATTCCTCCAAAGCTATACTGTCCAACATGGTAGCCACCATCCACCTGTGACTGTTGGGTGCTTGAAAAGTGACTTGACTAAATTGAGATGTGCTGTAAGAGAGAACACACCACCTTTCAAAGATTTGCCACCAAATATAAAATATCTCATTAATTCTTTTATTTATTACATATTAATAGTATAGTATGTTGAGTGAAATAAAATATAGCATTAAAATTAATGTCACCTGTTTTTATTTGCTTTTGTTAATATAGCTACTAAAATTTTTAAATTATATAAGAGGTTGGCATTTATGCCTTGCATTATATTTCTACTAGATGGTGCCTTTTTAAAATCTTCAGGGAGACAAACCATTGAATAAGTAGTCATAACAAAAGGTAATGAGGAATTAGATAAGGAGAATATTATACTATATAGGTAGCAGGAGTCTTGAGTCATGGTCAGAAATTGGGATCTTTCTGGTGACTAGATTCATATCCAGGGAGTTCCAGAGTCGAATGGCTTATTTAATAGATTCTTCTTTTGCTATCTCCTGACACATTGCATATACTACTTTAGCACTTATGACATTGTATTTCAAGTATTTTAATTCAATAACAAATACGAATTCAGGCCAACGCTCTTATTCATCTTGGTATCCCTAGCACATGTCAATGTCCCTGATACACAGTTGGTGTGCAATAAATGATGAAAAATGTCCTCTGGAGAGCTATGAACCATAGTTAACAACCTGGGATGTCTTTGCATGCAAGTAATACTACTATCAGTCACCACAGTATGCTGCCCTTCCTGCCCAGGAACCGAGCTGTTTTGTTTTTCCCTCCCTACAGTTGTCCAGCCTGGCAGAACTGATTTTTAATGATACTGTTGTCAACACCTGATGATCAACTGCTTCCTAGAAACTTGCACTTGGAAAGAGTCTGCCATCTGATGTGAAACATGACAGGACAGTGGTGTTGCTATGCACCAGTAACAGATCCAGGCTCACATCCATAAAGAAAATTGGACATCACTCCTGAATGGTAGACTTTCATTTCAGTCTGAGGTTTGATGTATCTTTGACTGACAGACTACCAGAGGATGTATTGGCTTCCTCAATATGGTTGATGCTCTTGTCTAATATTGTATCACTTGTGTGTTACTGAGGTGGGAAAAAAATCAATCACTGCAGCCAGTTTGTATTTCAGAAACTCCAAGTTCGTCTGGCAGAACTTTACATAAAGCCTCTTTCTTTCCCAGGCTGTTACTCTACCAGTTTTATAAAGGGGAACATGACCCTCTTCAAATGCTCCTGGGCAGGCTTCTACAAAGCAGTCATTGATGAAAACAGCTTCAGTGTGATAATTTCAAAGTATTTGCTGGAGTCTTTCAGGTTATATCTATTCAGGCCCTGCAAGTATTTTGTCTTAGTTTTTTTTTTTTTTTTTAATTAACTAATGAGAAAAGTTGGCATCTGAAAAAAATTATTATGCCAAAGAACCAATTTTAATAGTTTAAGTGCTAAATTGACAGAACCTACTGGTTATTTTGTGTTAAATAAACAGTGCCTCAATTAATGATTAAACTAATCAATTAACATTTAATTATTGTGCCTTCCACTTTAAATATGGTGTTTGCCTTTATTGGAATTCAAAACTAAGACCAATCAAATATAGAATATCAAGACTTACATAATAAAGTGATACTTTCTGTAATGTTTTGTGTTGTCAGAAATCAGAGATGAATGTGACCAGGGGGAAATGTTAAGAATGAAGTCCCCAAAGACTTCATTTTGCTTCAGGGGTACCTCTATGGTGTTTCAATGTCTCACTTTTCAAAAGTATTACTGAGTTTCATATACAGAATTGAATAAAAAGAAACACATCTGCTTTTTGTAGTGCGGCAGACAAGTGATCCCAAATGGGTTTCATTTAGAGATCTAGATGCTAAATCAACTACAACAGATACAAATCTAAATGATTGCTGAGCTTGCAAGGAACTAACAAAAACTCCAAGAAAGAAGGGTAGAGAAGAAGACTAGGTTTTGGAGGATCCCTACGTCACAGGGTATAGGTTACCTGTAAATAAGCCATGAAGAGTGACACTTGAAACCTGGATGCTAGGTGCAGGCTACGGGAATAAAAACACAGGCTTATGTCTGTGTAACATTGGAAAGAAGGCGCAGAAGAAGTGGCTCCTTGGGTGAGAAGAACACAAAAGGCCAGGCACCCAGGAGTTCTGGGCTCTTGATCACCAGATAGTGCCTTTCTGGAGTCTGAGTGCTCTACCAAGAGAGATGACAGAGGAGCCATCGTCAAGGTCCAGTTTCAAATACCCGTGGATGTAACTCCTTCTGTTTTATTAGTGGTGTGGTGGGCCAAGGTCCTTATTTTGACACCAAACTGAAACCATTAACCAATCTTCAGACTGAGCCACAATTTGGCCAGTTAGTATATCTGTTCTCTCAATGAGTTTGTATATTAGGATTATCTTCTCCTCTAAAATTTGGAAGAAATTTCCAATAAAAACAAAACCAAAACCTCTAGGCCTGAAGGTTATTTGTGAGAATATTTAAACTATTCTTTCATCTCTTTACTTGTGATAGAACTATCCATGTATCTATTTCTTTCTGAGCCAGTTTTCCTACATTAGATTTTTTGTCTAAGAATTTGCCAATTTGTAACTCTCTAGCATAAAGCTCTTCACGGCATTTCACATTGCCTTTAAATCTTTCCTCTGTCTGTATTTATGACAACAATTCATTGGTGCTCTTTATTTGAGCTCTCCCTCTTTTTTCTTAATTGCCCTTACCAGACTTGTCCACTTCATTAGCTTTGTCAATGAACTAATGTTTGATATTTTCCATCCTTTTAATGCTCATTTTTTCCATTTTATTCATTTTTACCTTTTTAAAATCTCTCTTCTTTTCTTTGGATTTATGCTTTATCAGACCATAAAATACAATCCTGAACAATTGAGAAAAAATGAATACCACACAAATTATGTTACTTGATTACAATCAAAGTTAAAAATCAATAACAAAAAGATAACCTAAAGAAACACACTTCAAATATAAGTTACATTTACAAAGACTCATGGTTCAAAGAAGAAGCAATATTAGATATTTTCATACTCTCAGAACTGAATAGTGATAAAAAAATACTTCGTTGATAAAATATTAAATGGCCTATTTTCTGCTGGATAGTGGGCACTAAGTTGTTTATCATTCTTTATATTTTACATGTGTGTGTGTTTGTTTATACATATACACATAAATATATATACTCATATTCCATTTTCTTACAGAGATATTCTATTGTCCTAGTTATATATTCTTTCGTATTCCTATATTTCCTAACTTATAGAAAAAGAAAACATTTCAAGTTCCTAAAAAATGTCCAACACTAATGGATTTCTTCAATAACATTAGAGCATGTCAATACAAGAACCGTCGAGTCCATCTGGTCCATGTTTTTCATTTTACCGCTGAGAAACTAATGTCCACAAAGGTCAAATGTCTTATCTAAGGTCACAAATTAGTTAGAAACAGACCTGGGATTAGAAACTTGAAATTCTAACCCAAAGACCAGTTCTCTACCCATGGAAATACTTCCAAACCCGTGTGTCAGTTCACAGAGATGTCTACCTTGAGATGAAAATGTAACTGCCACTGCATATTTATAATAGTATTGCCCACCTGGCTATTGGTGACCTCTAAGGTGAGGTTCATAACTAACCCCAGAGATGAGGCAACTGTATCAGGGCAGGCCTCCTGCTTGGGATGATGCCAACTTGCCTCACAAGATGATAAACCAAGATGCCCCATGTTCCAGAAGGTTTTTTTCCTTAAGTCAAAGGTGTGACATGTAAGGAGCTCATCAAATTTGAATTATGAAGTGGAGAGAAAATTCAAACTCCTAAGACTGACGACATGGGAAAAGATATGTAGAGAGTTTAGAATAGAGTTCAAAAAAGAAGAGACAATAATGGAGAACTGGGTGTCTTAGTCAGAAGTTCATCTGCTATAATAAAATATTTCTGTTGACTGGGTAGCTTCAAGAACAAACATTCATTTCTCACAGTTCTAGAAGCTGGAAAGTTCAAGACCAAGCTGCTGGCAGAGCCCACTTCCTGGTTTGTAGATAGCTGTCTTCTGGTTGTATCTTTACATTGCAGAGAGCAGAAAGAGCAAGCGAGCTTTTCTTAGAAGGGTACTTAACCCCATTTACCAGGTTGTCATGATCTAATTACCTCCCAAAGTCCTCACCTCCTAATATCATCAACTTGGGGATTAGGATTTCAACATACACATTTTGAGAGGACATAAACATTCAGTCCATGACACTGGGTGATAGCTGGTCCTTGTATCTGGTAATGACAAATCCCCTAATCACAGATGCACATTAAGGACAGGGGACCACAATAAATGAGATCATTATTATCCAGCTGACCCAGGGCAGAGACTCTGTTGTCCCAGGCCAGGGCCTGCGCACTGAGGGCTCATGGCAGGTCATACCTAACACAGATGCTTAGTCAGCCTTTTATTCTCCTGAGCCACAGAGCTAAACATTTCTTTCCAGCTCCCTATAAGAATCTTTAAGACTCGTAATAAGTTGGAAGAAATGATACTTTGATTGATTTCAAGTCATTCATGGTATGAAGACCCAGAAAATTGCTTAATGCAATGGGGAAAAAAAGAATCTTCTGCTTTTGAAGGATTCATTTCTACTTTTATACCCTTTTGTTTACTGATAACCTGGTTTCTGATTTTAAATTTGCTATTTTACATCTTAATTTTGTGTGATGATTTTAATACATTTTCATGTTTTTAAAAAGCTAATCTACAAAAAAAAAAAAAAAAAAAAAAAAAAAATCACAAGGCCCAACTGGCCACATTCCAGAAACGAAATGCTCTTACCAAATACTTCTTAAGTATATCACCACCACCCCACCACCCCCAACTTCCCGCCAATTCACAAGTTACATTGCCATCTATATTTGTTAATTATAGATATGAGGTACATATTGCCATGTAATCTGGAGTATAATTAACTCTACCTTTTATGAGAAAAATATGCAAAACATTTTACATTAAAACAGATTTGCCATACTTAAAATGAGTAAAAATATGAATTTATCTTAATCAGTATGCCTAAGTCTCTATTCCTCTCTCTCACTTTAGAAATAAAAAATTACATAAAATTGCCTTTAAGTAATTGTGGATTCCTTGCCTAATCTCTTCCATCACTTCCCAGTCAGGGTACTCTCTCTTTCCCTCTTCACACACATATTCTTATCTCATAATTTTTATTTTATTCAACAATAAGTTTAATATGAATCAGCATAACAATATAATAGCTATATAAAGAAAAATAAAACACCATATATTCTTCAAGAAACTCATAATTTGATAGAAGAGATATTCAAATTAAAATATTTTGTACATTCATTTATTTTCTTAACAATTAATAACTGAGTGCCTAATTTGTCATTGTCCTAGAGGTAGGGTAAAAAGAGCAATCATTGTCCATGGCATCATGGTGCTTACAATCTAGTTGGAGTGGGGGGTAACAGACAATAAATACATAGAAGTAATGTGTTATTAAAAATGAGAACAGTCTTGTGAAGGTAAATAAGATGCTCTAAAGACAATGAAGTGAGAGACCCCCTCAGAGATGGACATCAAAGACGATCAAGAAGAAACAGAAAAATCAAAAGAAAATCAGGAGAGCCAAGAGAGGAGAATTTCAATGAAGAAGAGAGATTGACTCTGGCAGACAGTACTTTGCATAAATGACGAGTATTTTTTTATGCCTACATGAAAGACTTCTCAGAGCACGTTACTATTGATGGAATCTCAAAGCACATATAGGAGTCTGCCAAGATACAAAATGGAGAAGATGTGCTGGGTTTCCAGCAAAGGGAATAGATATACAAAAGCATGGAAGTATGAAAGAGTATGAAACATTTAGGTAAGAAAAGGTCTTTCCATAGTGCTGGGATATAAGTTCTGTAGTGGAGAGTGGCAGTACGTGAAATAATCACAACAGATCATGAGAGATATTGTATGCCACGCTGAGGAGTTTGGAATTTATCTGGCAGAAAATCAAATAAATTTTACTTTACATTAAAAAATAATGTGTCCAGATTCGTACTTTAAAAATGTCACTCTGATTATGAAGGGGTAATTGGAAAGGTGAGAATTTGGGCAGAGGAAAATAGGAGAACATTGCAACCATAATCTAGTAGCAATATGTAGAATGCCAAAAGTCTGAGTATGACCCACTGGAGTATTCATATACTCGTATAAATTTATGAAGTGTAGTTATGGTTGTGGCATATAAACCTGAAGAAAACAAAAGCACAATAGACACAATAATGGACTATTTCCAAGGAGATGATGACAGATAAATACAGAAAAATTAAAGTAGGAACAGAGCAAAGATAGCTATAGGATTTATGATTACTCCATTTATCCAGATCAGAAACTCCTTTTATTTAAAATGAATAAATCAAATAGAGATACCAAGGAGATAATTACATATACAAAATTTAGGCTCAAGAAAGAGAAGAAGCTTGGAGTTTCCTATTTTTAAAACCATCCATTTAGCAAGTTCAGTTGGAACCTTGAAAGTGTATAAGGAAAAGAAAGCAAAGTATAAACTTTCCTAGGTAATAGATATAGAGCCAAAAATACAGAAGATTAAATACCAATCTAAGGCTATAGCCTACATTTGGAGACAGGGAAGACAAGACTACTAAGGGATACATTGAAACAACATCTAAGGAAGAAGGAGATCTGGAATACTGATGTGTCATAAGAGCCAGTAGAGAACTTAAGACAAGACAATGAATTCAGAGATTAAGTAGTCACCGATGTCTTTAGAGAGAACAGTTATAGTAGATAAGTGGAAATAGAATCCAGTTTGCAAGTAGTTGTAGGTGTTAGTAGTGGGGGGGAGAGGACACTTTTGCCTCTATATCCATTTCCTCTTCCATTCAACAAGGGAGGAGACATTAATGCACTAATTATCCCAATTCAGGATTGCGATTTGACCACCTCCACTAGTAGGCAAACTTGTTTAAAACATCAATCTCTTCTACTCCATAAATTAGGATTGTTTAGCTGAGTCAGGGTATCCTCTTGGGATATGGCTATCCCTTTTTCTTTCTCCTCATGAACAGAAACTACATAAAATAAATTATCATCACTTTGGACTCCATTAAAGAATATCCATTATTAAAATTGAGATTTATGGATGAAAAGAAGGGCTCGCCTTCTCTTTGAGCCTAAGTTATATGCTCAACCACAGTCAATAAGATACATAAGAAAGTCTGATTAACAATGGTTGCCCAGGTACTAACTTACTGTTTTGCATTATCACTTGTGCAGCATATTGAGCCAATTCAGAAACTGAATATCCTAAGAAAAGATTTGGACAGTCCTCCAATACTGAGACAAATAAAATCAAAATACCAACAAAAGGAGTGAGTAATAGCCACTAGAGATTCTGAAAGTGTACTACTGTTTCAATATTGAGTATATAGTATTTTTTAGTTCTAGAATTCCTATTTGTTTTTTAAAATAGTTTTTATTTCTCAACTTAGATTTCCTCATTTTCAATTTATTGTGAGCATATTTTCCTTTATGTGCTTGACTATGTTTATCATAGCTGCTTTAAAATACTTGTTTATTTTTGGAACATTTGAGACATTTCAGAGTTGGTCTATTGGTTTCAGGTTGGTATGTTGTGAAGACCCAAGATTATGTTGTTGTATTCCTCTGGAGAGTGTTACTTTTGTGTTTGTTTGTTTATTGTTATTTTTTTAGGTAGTTTGCTTGGCTAAACTCAAATCGCAAACTCTGTCTCTTGGTTAGCATCACAAATCTAAGTTCAGATTTTTTGTCCTTAGCTGACCTATTTGGACTCTGTCCTTCATATGCATAATTCAGGGATTAGCCAGAGATTTAGACAGAGTTCACACACAAAACTTGGAGTGGTTTTTTTTTGCTTTTTTTTTTTGTTCTGGGATCTCTCCTTTCTGGGATTCCCCTGTCACTTTTTAGCTGGAGTGATCGCCTTGAAATCTGTCTTCTAATTTTTCAGGTTAATCTCCTCTAACATCTACAAAATTAAGTGATTTCTAGATTTCTCATCATCCTGATAAGGATATCCCAAACAAAGCACAGTTTAAATCATTTCATTTAAACACAAATCTTAAGAATATTTCTGATTAGTATAAACCATAATGAGGTTATCATCTCCCTTATCCATGACAGAATATTTTAATGCATGCTGCTCAAAACTGCAATCACATTTTTGTAGTGATTGGTTCCTTTTAAGCTTCAGATCAATTAAAATCATAATAGTGTTCTTTGGTTTTTGTTCTTTATATGGTATATCCCAAATTAAGACTTGTCACTTGAAAGAACATCAACAAAAGCTTCCTCTATTTTGTATACTTGTATATGCAATTTATTTAGGACTTGACCTAAAATTATCTCCATATAATTTCAATGTTTCAATGTTTTGTTATAGATATACTTATTCATTCATATTTATTCTTTCTGCAAATATTTATTGAAAACCTCTTAGGCACTTAGGATCACAGTGGTGAACATCACTGACAAAATTATTCTTCTTACGGAATTTATGTACTAATTTGGGGTGCTAAATTATATACAAGTAAACCAGTAATAATAGAGATAATCTACAAAAAAATGAAACAAAATAATGTGGGAATACAATAGAGGAAGTGCCATTTGGATTGGGAGTCAGTGTGTCCTAGTTGAAGAAGCAGTAGTTGAACTGAAATATGAATAATGACAAGTGTCCTACTGAAACAAGATGAAATCTAAGTGTTGTGTTTATCATCATTTTTTTCTCATATCTCTCAGCCATCTGCAAATAACTCTAAATCTTTGTCTAATTACTTCTTAGAAATGTAGAAAAGCTTGAAGTTAAAAACAAAGCCATGTGTCAGTTTAGTAAATTCCTACCTTCTGGCTAGAATACTGTATGACCCTCTCTCTTTAAATATTTTAAATCATGAAGTAATCAATCCATTTAGTTTTGTATAATATAGTTAATGTTTCTTCATCTGGCCACAATTACATCATCAGAGAATCTGTTCAATAAATATTGTCCACTTAGTGGAATATTTTCCCCAGTTTTTAACCAAAGCAGTTTACACTGGTTTGAATTTTATTTCATTCAATTTCCCTTATTTATTTTTTCTCGCTTCTCTTATTTGAAATAACAAAATACACACATATATATGTATGCATATGAATGAAAGTAGATTAAAAAAATCATGGGAGTAGGGGCATGGCAAGTATTCATTCTCCTCCATTACCCCAAACTACCAAGTCTTAAAAATGATGTCTCATACTAGTAAGTAGGCAATAAATGATAGTTGAATTATTAAATAAAATAATTAAATAAATAAATACAGAAAAATGTTCAAAAATCAAGTGGCCGTAGAAGGAAGAATTAATCAGATAAAATCGGGTAAATTAAAGGATTTTCGCAAACTGTCATATTTCGTACAAATGGAGTATTTCCCACATGCGTAATGGGGACAGCATTTTAATTCCCTACAAACAAAAAATTTATAACATCAAATTCCTGCTGGGATTTGACATCCATTACAGATCTCAATGATATGTTTTATTTTATATCATAGTTCTTTGGATAGTATCTAATAAGCATAAATCTTTATATATTCACCTTTTAAAATTTACCTATAGAAGGGAAATAATCCTACATAGACAACAAAGACCTCTCACTAAGCCCTGAATTATTCATTCTCAGAGATAGATCAATTTGAAGAACAGACCTTCCTAAGATGCTTCTTGATGCCACGTATTTTATACCAGATCACATATTTTTACAATAAATTATATGCTATCTTACCTCATCCTCTAATCGTTGTTTGTGGAGATAAACCAGTTAGGAAAATAATATTTCCATTCTGATTTGAATTTAAATATTCCATTAAGGTCACTTGTCAATACAAGCATGGCATGCATAGAGCTCATCCTAGAAGACTACAGTTCAGTAAGAATAATGGACAAATTTTATAACTACTTAACCTCACTTCCAAGAAATGTACTCAAGGTCTGTTTCTGATACAATAAGGAACACATAACGTAATTGTTCTCTAGATAGAGAACACAGAACATGTTCTCTAGAGAGAGAACACAGAACATTTAACTATAAATTTTCGTAAATTATAAAAGTTAGAAAGGTTTGAGTTTATACATGTTATGTTAGTTATCTTTTTACTTTTTCTCTCGGACTACACAATCCTTATCCTAATGTCTTTTTCTACTAGAATATTTTAATTTTCTTAGTATACCTCATGTCTAAATTTCTTAAATCTTTAGAATTGTGATGTCCAGCTGGGCACAAAGCTCCAATAACAGGTGTTTGACAAGTGCTGGATATCCTGGGAGGATCATAGCATTGTGCCTATACGCTGTTCTCAAGTCCATTACTCCAAGGTTATCCTCAATTGTAAATGAAAGGAAGCAAGAATTTCTAGCTCTTCTAGTAGAAAAGAAAATCAATGAAAATATTTCACAACCTCTTTGCTTCTTTAACTGCCTGAACTAAAATGTTTCCCTCAACAATTTTTATAAGAAGCACTGTCATTTTAGAAAATGCATGTGCAAACATAAATACTCTTAGGCCAGGCAAATATGTCCGTAACATTGGACATTTGCACATTGATTTTCGGGCACTGTATTAAGGACTAATTTGATATATTGATAATATGGTTCAACTCTTATGATAGTTATAGGAGAGGAAAAAAACAACCTCCAATTAGTCATTCTGATATATTCTGAGACGTATATAGTTTCCTCACTAAAAGAAAAAAAAATATTTTAGTACATATAAAATATGATTTGAGAAGCACTGAGAATAAAATAAATGATGTATGTCCAAAAATAAGGGTGGAGAATAAAAAAATAAGGGTAATAAATGAATAAATAAAATATACCTTTTTGCCTATTATCTCTGTGCTGGGTCTAATGAAAAGTAATGATCCAATTGAGAAAATTATTAATAAATTACTGTTTTAATAAGACCTGATCTTTGATTTATAAGTGGCCAAATTTGATTCTCTATGACTCTCTACGGTAGTGATTTTACAAAATTCCTTCTTCTGCTACCTGAGAATTTGACCCGAGTTTAACTCTTTAGCTTTGTATCCTGTGGGACCAGATGAAGGTAGAATGTCAACTCTGTTACCAGGCAATACTGATTACAGTACAAATGATCCCTGATTGGTAGACTTCATCCAGACTGGGAGGAACTACAAAGAAATAATCATTCCTGATGGGAACACTCCACGGGGACATGTGATTTGGACTTCCCTGAGTAAAGTGACTCATATACAGGCATGGCTCCTTAACCACCCCTGGAAGTAATGTCTATGGAGATGATATAAGATATTTTGGCTCTTGTGGAACATGAGATTCCCAAGTAAGGGAGGCTCTGGCACTTACCCAATATAAATCTCATCTTGTTCCTGAATTTCTAGCTCTTCTAGTAGAAAAGCTATTACCTAGGAGAAGATAACTTCCATTTGACTCCATGAAACGCTGCAAGAACTCCTACAGAAAAAAAAAAAAAACCTAACTCTGCAAAATGTGGTTCCTTTCCTATATCCTTTTTATTGGATTGGTGCCAAATTTGGTCTACGGTGATCTTGTGAGTCCGAATGCCTTGAGCAACCCTTAAAACACAGGCACAAATGCAATCGTTGCACACTAAAATATGCTAAAGATACAATATGCTCAAGTCTCCAGCTTTAAAAAAAATATGCCATTTTAAAAGATATGGTATGATATAGCTCTTCACTATGTTTATATAACTCATCACCAGTACCATACCAACAAGGAATGCATTGTCTTTAGAAAATAAAACTACGGTAATAAAATCAGCTAAAACTGGCTTGCTTTTTCTCATCATCATGTGTCCACAATCCTAAACAATGACAGTGATAAAATATTCTTTCCCATAATGTAAACCACTCCCACTTCAATACCTTCAATAGGCATACATGCCATGAAAATGGCATTCAGCTTCCAAGGGAATTTATGCAAATCTAATGGGAGTCAGTATCCAAGGCCTGAGGTGGACTTTAGGGATTTTCTACGTGATTAGGAAGTAAAAGAATGATTACTAGAAGTCATTTTCTTCTTACAACTGAATGTTTTTTTTTCCTTTCATCCCTTTGCATGAAGCAGTTTCCAAAGAATCTGAAACAACTACTAAAGTACAGTGACTTCCCCCACCACCACCACGACCAGCAACACCAGAACTTTACAGATGAGGTGAGCCAGAGAAGAAACCAGATAGTATAACTTGGGCAGGTATCCACGTAATAGTTTAGGAAAAGAGATGAAACATTTTTGAGTCTCTAAAATACTTTGGCCTACACTTAGCACTAACGAAAAAAAAGAAAAATCACAGAAGAATTGTACAGATGCTAAGAAATCCAAAAGTCATCTTAGGTAGGTGTGGAGAGCCGTTGTGGAAAGGTAAGGTTCTGAGAACTTTAACTGAGACCTATCATTTATCAGCTATTAGAGGTGGAATTCAAGAACCCCCTTCTATTCTAATGTACATATAGCAGAAAAACCAAAACAACATATATTAATCAGGGAAATGGGGTCCACTTAAAAATTCTCCAAAGGGAAAGGAAAAACACAGATGCTTGCAGTGTAAAACAAAACGTCTTTATGTCTACCCATATTAGTTTGACCACCGTGCCAGTGGGGTACGGATCCCATCTTCACCATCTTTAACCCCAAGCTGATGTCTCTGAAATTCAGTGGTCCTTGCTCTAAATGATCTTTTTTTTTTTTTTTTTTACAACTGTTTTTCTTTTCTTTCTTTTTTTTTTAAATTAAAGTTTATTGGGGTGACAATTGTTAGTAAAGTTACATAGATTTCAGGTGTATGATTCTGTAATACACAATGTGAGATATAGATAATGTATTACAGAATTATACACCTAAATAATTTTAAGATTCCTCCTTGTGTCTCAAAGTCTACAGCCTTTCAACTCATTTGAATTGCTGGCTATAAATAGGACCTGGAAAGATAAAAATCTCATTAGTAAATTCATCCTTATTCCTGGAAAATCAAATCACAAGCTATGCCATAGTTTGATAATTGGTTTTTTTTTCTGTCTTTAAAATGCCTTTCACATTGTAATTGTGTCTTCTCTAAGCTTAGTTACTCTTCTTGATCATTGATTTCTTTTTTTTTTAAGTCACTGAAATCTCTTAACTCACAACTTAATTATGCCACTGCAAGCAATATAAGTAGGTTAGAAATCCCCACCCCTCATTTAACTTAATCAAAAATTACTTCTTCAGTAAAGATCCCCAGTGCTATGGGAAGCAGCTTTATGGTCAGAAAAGAGTTGAAAAGAAGAATCTAAGCACTAGGATATTATCAGCAAAGGATATTGTCAATAAGTGTCAGGCTAACAGGATTGCTTTAAATCTTGGATAAATTAAGGTAAGACCACACAATTTCAGATACAACAAATAATTCCCTACTGGGTGAAATCTTTTGCCAACAAGATCAGAGATCAGTGATCTTTGTATTTATTTTAAATACACTGCATTCCTTTCTCATTAAATTTTCCTGTAAATACCTTTTCATCCATGGGATTAAATTAGTTTCTAGTACACACTAATTCCCCCAGGTAAGCATTTACTTAAAGTATAACACTTTTATTTATAATTTTTAAAACTTCAAAGGATTTTATATTCCTGAAAAGAAATATTACCTGATCTACTATGCTTTTAGTTTTTAAAAATACAAGCAACCAATTCAATTGAAAAAAAGTTTTTTGAAACAAGATCATACATCAGTGTATAGTCACCAAGTAGAACATGCCAGTTTAATATTCAAGGAAAACATGTAATTATCGATTAGCAGCATGATTGAAGTATATATTACAGCAAAGGCTACATTATCTGTACATGATAGGACATTTGTATTATTGATTTGTATTATTGTGTATTTCATGGAAAGGGGAAGGAGGAATGGAAATTGTGCCTGAAAAACAATTTAAAAAATCAACAGGGAAAACATTTTTTCCAAAAAAAAAAAAAAAACCAGAAAACAACTCTGAGATGAAATTGAAAATTGAATAAGTAAAACAGAGCAACATAGCACAGGGAACAAACTGTCTTGAGCCCTGTCTTGACCTGAATGTTTGGTGTCCAGAATACATTGGTAGACTCCATGGAACAGAACTGATGAAAAATGCTTTGCATTATGAACAAGATAGTCCATTTGAGTTTATTATTTATTCCTGCCCTAATGTGAATGAATCTAGTACACTACAGAGGCTATGGGCTTTGGAGTCAGACAAAAATGACTTTAAATCAAGTCCCCAGCCCTTACTATGTATGAGAACAGGGGCAATCCCTTAACTTCTCTGGGCCTTTATCCTTTTTGCAATTTTAGAACTAATTTCATCCAGAAAATGTCGATTTAGGATTAAATAGTGTATCTAAAATATCTATTAAGGGACCTGTGCAGATACCTAGGGCAGTCACGCTGTGTGGATTAAGCAACAGAAATATATTCTCTCACAGTTCTGGAGGCCAGAAGTCCTAAATCAAGGTGTCAGCCAGGTTGCACCCCCTCTGGCGGCTTCTAGACCTTCCAGCTTCCGGTGGTTTCAAGTGTTCCTTGGCTTGTGGCTGCATCACTCCAATTTTTGCCTCCATCTTCAGATGGTCTTCCACTCCATCTTCTCTTGTCTCTTATGAGGACATTTGTGATTACATTTAGGGCCTACCTGAATAACCCAGGATGATCTCATCTTGAGATCCTTAACTTCATTATGCCTGCCATGACCTTATTTCAAAATAAGGTTACGTTCACAAGTTCTGCAACGTGTACATATCTTTTTTTTTTTTTTGGTGGGGGGGAACCGTTCAACTTACTGTGATACTTAAAACATAAAAATGCCAATAAATGTCAGATTTTTCTGAAAAGAATACAAAATGCATAAATTTACAGAACGCTTGAGGGAGGGATGAACGCTTGAGGGAGGGATGAACAGCGATGAATAGCACACTGATATTAAAACCTGTGTAACTTGACTAACAATTGTCACCCCAATGAACTTCAATTTAAAAAAAAAAAAGATATATGGAAAAAAAATTTCCTCAGGTGGCTAAGATCATCAGTTTCCTAATATTAAAATATTTAAATAATTTGTATAATTTTCTTATATCCACCTAAATTCACTATTCTACAGAATAGTTCTAGAGAGAAGGAGCCATGCCGTCCCATTTTCCATTACATCTCAAAGCCCTAACCCAGTGTTTGACATTTAGTGGGAGCTCAATAACTATTAATTAAATAAATAAATGAATGAATGGAAAGTAACCAATTCTCAAGTCTCATAGCTAGTTACAGTAGAACCAGCTTTACTCACTGGTTATTCTGAATACCATTACCACCATTTAGAGACTGTTTTATTGTTGTTGGTTTGTTTTTAATACAAGCAAATTGAACTCTACATTAGCACTGTAATAAAGTATCCAGAGGAATTCATTCTGTGGTTTCACTTAGAACTACGATATGGCGGATCAGTCATTCAGGGAGCCTAATCACTGACAAAGTCATATGGTTCTGATTAGTGACACTGAATGAATCAAAAGAATTATTTGCAAAATAATGCTGGTGATCATAGTATATCATCAGTCACTAGAGCCAGGATCACTGGAAAAAGAAGGCTATATGGTAGGATTTGGAAAGCAGTAGACAAGGTTCCCACCAGAATGTATCTACCACCTTCTAGAAGTTTCCTTGGGACTTAATCCTTTAGATCACAAAGGCATTGCATCTTTTTAAAAACATCCTATTAAAATGCAAATACTCCTTGGGAGGGAATGATGTACACTATCTACTAAGTGGCTTCTCCTTGGCCAACCAACACGGAACCTCACCTAGCCTTTTCTCTCCCTGTTCTTATGGCTGCCTAATCTCCCGAAAAATGTTCCTCCAAGCCATTCTCCAGCTCCAGCACCACCCCCTATTTTTTCTTTCTTTCTCATTTCTTGCTCCTCTTCATGCTATTGCCTAACACCTTCTCCTCAATACTCTTGCTGAGTTGATACATCTGCAGTTGGTCAAAGACCTAAGGAAACAGGGCTATCAAAAGTCCTTAATAAAAGATCGGTTAGTTGCTCCCAAATATTTACATAAGAAAAATTGCCTATTTAACTGACTTGGTGAGGGGGAAGAAATTTATATTTGCTTAATTGGGGAAATGGCTTCTCTAGTGTAATGCGTTTCCGTGGCCTAATAAAGGATTAACAGCACACCTACTGTGGAAATACCTCTTAAAATCCTCAACCTGTGCCTGTAAACTCTAAATTGCTGTTTTCAAGTTTCTCCTTCCTGCTGAGCTGCTTTTGTTTCCTTCAGGAAACTTCCCTCATCTATTATGACTGCAGTGTGCTTCTAATTTTCCTGAGCATACAATCATTTCTAAGGATGACTACATGCATCTTATGTAGGGCTTTAATATCATTTGTGAAGGAAAAGTATTTAACAGTAAAATGCATTTCTGACGTCTCCAAAATGGAGGTAATCTCTTAATTAGACATTTCCTGTGTTATTTAGGGATAAGATTTTTTTTTTTAAAAGCCTGGCTTTTTCCGTTATTGTTGTTCAAACTCAAAGATGGAAATTAGTAATTTCCTAAAGATTCATGTTGCGCTTGTTGAAACAGATGATTATTTAGAACTAGGCACATTTGGAGTCACTGTCATTCTGGATATATTGTAGGCCATATGAGGACATTGGTATAACAATGTGTTTACTAACTTTTTCCAGTTCCTGAAAACTTAAACTAGTTATATATGGCAGATTATAATTTTCCAATACTAAAGAAAACCTTATTTTTTCTTTTACTCTGGATGAGTTTTAGGTAACCACAAAAGCTTCTTCACCTTCACTTTTAGAACCTCTTTCCCTACATATTTTCTTTCATTAATAACACCAGCTCATTTTTTATCAATAGTTTTGTTCAAAAAATAAAAGATGGAATTTAGAATAGCTTTTATATTTCATTTTATTTTGTGTCAATGATGTGATCATTACAAAGTGAAACAAGAAAGAACTACGTCTGCCATTATATTTACTGTTCTTTATTAAAGGAAGTAGGAAAAGTTAAGTTTCTCCAGGAAAAATTTCTAACAGCAATGCTGCTTACTTGCAGCTTATGAGGGACCGACATATAAAAAAGGTCATTTTTTATATAATTGTCTAAATTTCATTCTTGAAAAAAACGAAATTCCAAAATGATTAGCAAATAGAAACTTCCTTTCAAACTATAAAGCTTTGGTTAGGCTTATGCAAATTAATGCCCTTCTCATGTAATTTAAATAGAAACAGCCACCTCACTGATCTTTCATGATCTATGTCACTTCACAAATCTAGTCACTTGTTCCACTGACGGAAGAATAAACTTTGCGTAATCTACAGTCTTAGCTAGAGCAGGCCAAAAGTAATGAATCTATACGGCACAACCATTTTTGACCTTGTGTGAGATTACAACTGAGGCTTCTGAATTTTCATTTCTCCTGAATCAAATATATAGAGAAGAAAATACTGCACGGTAATGACAAAGGAAATGAAGCAGTCAGGGAACAGCCCAGGCCAAATTTGGGGTAAATATTTATTCATTGCCATTCTCACAGAAAATGTGCCTGGTGCCTGAACTCCCTGAGCCATGTGGGCCGGGCCATCTGAGCAAGCCTTTTCAGTCCTAAGGTCAGTACTTAACCTGATTATACTTTTGGGCTAATTTCTTTTTAATGCAATTATAGAGGAAGCTTTTGGAAAAAATGAGACCATTTTTTTTGGCCACTGATTACAGAAGATGTGCATTGGCAGCATTAGAAGGCGACAGGACATGGGTGTGCCAAGATTGGTTTCGCCACAGACTAAGTCTGTGACCTTGTGCAAGACAATTTAAAAAGTCACGTGCTGGAGTTATATTGTGGTATTCTATGCATTGTTAAAGATGCCAACTTTTGAATTCCACCCAACTCATTTAACGATTCAGCGTACCCAAAATAATAATGCTCAGAATGATCATGAGAATCAAATAGAAACAAATATATGAGAAAGTGACTGATAAAATATACAGGAGCATACATTGTTTGATATGTTCATTATTTTGACCATTAACAAACAAAAATTTCACATGAAAAATAATTGTATCCACCTCAATAATGTAACTAGTAGAGCCCTAAAATGTGTATTTGGCTACTTAAGGGCATTCTTAAAGCAAACCATTCTTCTATAACATGGCAGATGCCTTCCTACCATTCATGGTATTAAAATGGACATGTGTGGTATAGAGGTACACAGGTCACGCCCTTGCTGTCTGACTGTGTGCACCTCCTACTAGAATGGGCAGAGTATATTTCCCACCCCAGTGACTTTTAGCTTGGCTATGTTTCCTGCGTTGGCCAGGGGAATGCTAGTGGACATGATGGGAGCAGATATTTAAATCTGCATGCACAGTTTGGCTTGCCCCCTTGCCTCTGCCTTCCCACCATTAACCATGAGAAGAATGTGTCCTGGGTATCTAGATCTAATAAAAATGAAAAACACATGTGGCAAAATGGAACCTGAAGTGCAGCCTAAAATAGAGCCTCTTCAGCTGACCCATAGACGCATGACGTTTGTGATGAAAGTCTCAGAGATATTAATGTCATTATACAGAAAAACTGACATGTAAAAGCATATGCCATATTCTAGTATTCTTTAGCAAACAAGTAGAATATAGACCTTCCTTTCAGAGTCAGTTGGATTGAGAGAGCCTTCAGAAAGGAAAATGGCTATGGAAAATAATGGTGACACTCAAGAGTCTTGTCTATTCTGGAGATAAGGGGAGGAATTCCTTAATTAGTTAAAAACTAAAGCGACTGTGGTTTTGAAGAAACTAAGATAGTATGGTATAGGGAAAGATCAGGACTATTCATTTCTTTAATTTAAAAACTAACACATTGTACCAATTTATATTCCTTCCAATTCTATATGAGAACACTTTTTCCCCACACCCTTACCAAAACTTGATATATCAAATTCATTAATTTTCATAAATCTGTTAAGAAGAAAATCATGTTACTTTAATTTGCCTTAATTTTTATATAGTTATTGAATATTTGCATTTGCATTTCTATGAATTCCCTTTTCATATCATTCCCCCTATATTGGATGCAATCTTTTTGTTTATACCTACAAAAATTATATTTTAAATACTCTTTAACAACTCAACTTTTAGGAATTAATCCCTTAACAAATATATTGTCAAGAATGTAAAGATGTATGTACAAGGAGTTCACCATAATATAATTTAAAATAACTAAGAAAACAATCTCTAGGGGTAAGGGCTAACGAAATTCTAAAATTTCTTGCTTTTACTTATAAAGATAAAAGATATTCTTTAACAACTTTTCAGATCTGGAAATTCAGACTGGCAAAAAGAAGAAAACTGAACTATCACTAACAATCAGAAGAACCACTACTAGCAATTCCATCGTTGAATACCTTTCGTAATATAAAACATATGTGTATCAGTGTATATTTTTATACTGTGTTATTTTGAGACCTACACTTTTCATTTAACAATATATGATGATAATTTCCCAATGTTTAATAAATATTCTTCTACAATATCATTTTTAATACCTATAAAACTTCCCCTTGTACTGTACATGCATTTAGCTAATCCTTTCATTTTAACATTTACATTTTCCACATTTTCATTATAATAATGTTTTAATAAATATTAATGTGCCATACCTTCATATAGTTTTATGTCTTATTTTTACTAATCCTTACTTGCAAAAGTATTGTTGTCAATAAAAAAATCATCAAAACTTCATCCACAATATAGTAATTGTGCCCCTGGTACTTTGTGTACAAAACTGAGAATGATTTTGGATTATCTGTTCAACATAGGGGAAAAAAATTAAAGGAAAAAAGAAATTAATGTAAATTTTCTGGGACTATCATCCAAATTATCCTAAAAAGAGCCTTTCCAAATTAGGCAAGCAATGTTATCATTAAAGTTTTAAAACATGTTGTGTTAATAAATGATTTTGACCAAATTTATAATCTACCAAATTTCTCTTTTTGTGAGCTTCATGTATATTATATATAACAGATTAAATCATAGGAAAGTGCCATTATTTCACAATTCTGGATTTACTAAATGAAAATATACTGCTGTCTCTAGTATACAATAATCTACTTTTTTCTAAGAATAAAAGTCAACTATTAAATATTTATAGTGATAGTTATCCCTGCTTTTATATGTTTTTGGTCATGGATATGATTTATAGATTACTAAACCTGGATAAGAAATATGATTTTGAACTCTAATATTGTCTATGAGAAAATGTTTCAAAACATTACTGATCTCTAGGAACTGATTCCAGCAAAATGGTCATTTATAGAAGTTATGAAAGAGACCATTTTCCTCACTTGGTACAACTGCACAAACTTTAAGAATTATAGGACGAAGGATATTAGGAATGCTTGATAAAATGTGGCTGAGTAGGAACCTTATAAATATTTACTGACATGACTACCATATTTCATCTATGAGTTTTTTCCATTACACAGGAAAAAAATAATTAAAGGGATTAAAATATTTTTCCTGACTAGGTAGTCTATGTTTCTTTTACCAGAATTCTGAGATAGGAAAACAAGTTTTCCCTTTTGCCCTGACCTGCTCATCTTGACAGAAAATCATATTTAACTGCTGTCTTCAGAGTATTTTTTTATAAACATGAATGAATTTTAAAATCTATTTTTTACTTTAAAGATACCAAGATAAAGAGCTAGTTAGCAACTTGGGTTTTAATTAAAAGAGGGAATGAGAGGAACAGACGCCAGAAAGAGGATCACAAAGCAATAACACTTGGGCTCCCAAAGCTTTACCATCCTAGCATGATAAGAGTTCTTGATTCTACGACCAGAGCTCGCTGGGTCAAACATGACCAACTTCTTGTAGAGATGAAGCAGAAACATAGTGTCTTGCCCATACTATTCCTGAGGCCAGAGTCTCAGTACCGCTTCTTGCTGAAATCAGAGTACCCCACACTTAATATAGTGACCAAGTCACCAGATCCCAGTGTCTTCTGTTTTCCTTCTTGGTGGACTGGCTTCCATTACAGGTCCCTGCCAATTTGCCCAGGTCGCAGTAGACCCTCAAATTAACAGAGATGTCACATGTCACTATTCTGATTAGTCAGGGGGAGTCTACTTCAAACTGAACCTGGACTCTAATTATTATGTCAGAGTCCCATAATGTATGGAAGTTAGAACTTAATATCAGAGTGCATGTTGAAAATCATGTATACTCAATCAAAAAACCTTTAAATATTAGTTATCTCTCCATGTGGTGAGGTACTCACACTATGAGAGGCATTGTGAATCAAATCTGAAAGGGAAAACAGAAGATGAAGTCTTTCATCTCACTCTGAGGTACATGCTCTTTGAAATTCAGTGAGTGAATCTGGAAAGATCCACACAAAACAAATTGTAATTTTGACTTCCTAGTTTCTGCCATGTACATGTTGAGTTTGAGAGTTAAATTTCTGTAGTAAGCAAGTCCCATGTCCTCACACAGACACATGCTTGGATCACAATTTAGCTGCCAGTTTTGCTAGGTTGGATTAGGTTCCAGGGTCTGATGCTTCGCAGATTATGAGCCATGCAGTGTTCTCAGCCTCTGGTCCTCGATGCAAGAGTCAGACCTGACTGAGACTCCTGCTCCTGTCATCACAGAGTCCTCTCAAATGCATTTTTTTTTAAGATGGATGCTAAGAGCCACTCCAGTCCACAAAAGTAATTTTAACAAATTTAAATCTCAAAAATGAAGTCCCAGACCTTTTCCTCGTGTAAATTTGTGGGTAAAAATAAAAGAAGTACAATTGCCATACTTAAATCCATCTAAGTTACACATAAAAAAGAATGTGACTCTACCTATATCTTGAGTCTCCATCTAGGTCCTTTTACTCTCTATGTACAGAGCACCTGTTACACAGTAGATGTTCAGTAAATGTCAGTCTATTCATTTTCTTCCTGTAGGTGCTGTCATGAAAAGGCACAAAAATCTGAAAGGAGCATGTCTGATGTCTAGGGGAGGAAACTGTATTAGTGTTAAGCACCACTATTTCTTCTTTGACAGTCTCCTTTCCTAGATAAAATCTGTACAAGAAATGATTGGAATCACTGCTAACCAGCCTTTTTCCCTACCCTAAGACGGGGACCAGAGTTTACCACGCCAAACTCTGCCTCTTTGGGAAAGTGATTATTTTTAAGCTGGTTATTTTTAAGAAAAGAAAGACTCAGAAAAGTTCTTTGACCTTTCCCCTACTGCTTAAAAGAATTTAGATAGAGGAAATGTTCCAGGAAGTAAGATATGATCACAGATACAGTGTAATAAGAACTAGGTATGGTAGATCGGGAGGACCTAGAAAGGCCCATTCAATCAAAATCCTCATTGTTTCAAGATGGCCCAACAAACATTTGTTTATTAAACGTTAACTCTTCTCATTTCCTTGTAAATTGCTTTACTTTCCTTTGTCTTTATGGTTCGGGTTAGGTAGGGTTAGGTTTAGGATGAGGTACAGGTTTAGGGTTAGGGTTAGGGTTAGGCTAGGGGTTAGGTTAGGGGCTAGGATTAGCGGTTTGGGTTTGGGTTAGGGTTAGGTTTTGTTTTAGGTCCCTACTTCCCCCTTTCCTTAGTCCAGAATGACATATGTACCTTATTTTGCCTTACTGTCTTTGGAATTTTCATGCTTATGTGAATTCCCTGTGCATGCATATTAAAACTTGATTTTCGCCTGTTAATCTGCCTTATGACATTTTGATTATTAGTCCAGTCGGAAGAACTTTCTAAGGGTAGAAGAAAAATATTTTTTCCTCCTCCACACCTACCTCCAACTCCCCCCATAACGGAACAAAACAAAAAACAAATTCCCCCAAGTTATTCTCTTTAACTACAAACAATCTATATTAAACTGTTTCAGCTCCTCTGGGAGCTCATTTTAAGTGGTAATAATCTCAAACTAACATTATAAGAAATAAGAAAATATTTGAATTGTAGAAGTATTTAGATGGTCTTCTGACAATGACCATTATTTTGTTCTTCTTTTGTTTTTTTTTAGTAACTGGGTCTTAGTAATTCGACTGTCTTTGGAGTGCCCATGATAATGAAAATCTGAAAGATGATTCCCATGTATACTAGGTCATTTTCCAAATCTTGTGGAATTCTTTAAAAAAAAAAAAAATGAAAACGATATAGGGAAATTTGTGCTACAATTGTATAATCTTCAGCTATTTAAAACTTTGGTTGTTTACAAGATATTAGAATTAGATAGCTATTTTGAAATGCATCTTATGGATATTTCTACATTATTTATCCATCAGCAGATTATTCATTAACAGAGTCCATAATCATGATCCAAGCACCTCTAGGAAAGCAATGGGGTTGGAAAGTCATATCACTGCGAAAATGTTCAATATGTCAGTTTTAAATAAAAACATCAAAGAACATTCAAAAAATCAATAAAACATAAAGTAGTAGAATTTTGGAGCTGCAAGCAGCTTTACATTACTCTCAGAAGAAGACAAATGTGAAAGCACTTAGTAAACTATAAGTGCCATACAAATCTATAAAATGTGTCTTATCCTCATCTGTGGAAACCCTTCATTTGACAAGTAACAGAATAGAGACTGAGAGATTTAAAAGATTTTTCAAAAGCTTTTCCAAAAATCATTAGAACTATCAACACGCACCCTCAGGCAAATTCCCATTAACTTTAATCCACAATTACTGGTCAAGCTTCAGCAGTTTTGTAGCCATTCTCATTTAACTCAACAGCTGTATATGTCACTAAACTAGTGCAGAGAATATCAAAACGTGCACATAATACACATTTTCCAAATTCCCTACAACTGCAAATTTTCTCAAAAAGGAAATGAAAGAGAATATTTAAGGCCGATTTTTCTGAATCTGACCAAATTATTTTAGGTCCTAATATATGATATTCTTTTGTAACTGATAGAATTTAGCTGTTTAAACATATAGATCCAAAATTAACCCTCACTTTGAAAGATATTAAGAGAAGCTGGTCAAAGACAAAATAGAAGAGGCAAATTTTACCTTAAGAGTTCAAGAAAAGATGATGCTTGAGTAGTGAATGAAATTGTTACAGTCCTCCTTGGAGCAATAGTTTTCAAATACATTTTATACATACATTTCTTCCTTCAAAAGAAAGCTTTCCATAAAGCCAAGGAAAATGAATGAACAGAAGCTTCTCTGGTTGTAATATGAGTGAAAAGTCCAAAACTCTTACCAGTTGGGATCCCTGACAGGGGCTCCACTGAGTACAGTTTGAAAATCATCCTAAAGGATAAACCCCGGAATCCCTGAACCGGCATTTTTGGCCTAGTCTAATCTAACTTTAAACTTTATTTTAAACCCTGAGATTTAATAAACAGTCTCTGTAACTAGGACAGCAAGGTTTTTCAGTCTCTACACAGGCAAATTAGCATATTAAAAACATACAAAAATAATTGGGTAGCAACAAGGAGTGGTAGAAAGAGAATAATATTTGGGGATAGAAGACATTTTTTTTTCTAGTTTATTCTATGTGGCCTAGAAGGACTATCTAAATTTCTGGACCTCAGGTGACTCATTTGTCAAATATAAGGACAGTATCAATACTTTCATCAGGGGGCTAGACAAAATCATTTCTCAGTATTCCTTCATACTCTAAGATATATGACTCAATTTAACAAATATTTTTGAATGATTGCTTCATGCAAAGGCACAACAGATATAATGATAAACAAGACAGATAAAGTCCTTACATTCGAAGAGAATAAAGTCTAATGAAAGAGACAAAATGTTATTATTTTGTTTTTTTTCCCCTAACTGATACTTGGTAATTCACTTGTGTTTGGATAGTTCCTTTTAGCAACAATCTGAAATCAGACCCCTACACAGTACTGGGCCATTCCCCATACCTTGTGGACCTACTTGGGAGAACCTGAATTTCCATACAGTATGTTGGTCTTGGTGCTATTTTGGTCTCTGGCCCAGAAAACAATATCTAACACAGAAAAACTAATATTCATGATCTTAGATATTTAAGTAGCTATAAAGCCGTCCCTGCAGTGGAAATGGATCAACTTAGAGCACTGTAGTCGACTGTCCCACCAAGGAATGAGGATGTTAAACAGTCAAAGCAATACACTGGGGGTGCCAAAAAAATGTATACAGGCGGACACTTTGGTCAATGTTGCTCAAGCAGTAGTTCACCATAATCAGAAGTGTCCAGATGCTGATGGTAACCATTTTGAGCACCTCTTGTAAATTCATAATTTATCAGTATATATTGAGTGTTGCCATTTTAATACAGTTTTTTCCTTTCTTAAAATATGTATACATTTTTTGGCACCCTCTGTATAATGCACAGAGAGCTAATAAAGACTAGAAAGCACTGCCTGGAAGCAGTGACATCTAAACTGAAACCTGAAGAGTGAGAAGGAGGTAGTCATGGGGGTTGGGAAAAGAAGCAGTGGGACAAGAAGAGCCCGTCAGACCAGGCATGAGAAATAGTCTCAGCAAAGACCCAGAAGTGAGGGGAGAAGGAGCATGATGTAGGAGATGAGGTTAAAGAAGAAAGTAGAAGCGAGATTATTCAGACCTATGTGAACCTTGTTAAAGACAGTGGAGAACCTTGTTAAAGACAAGAACGGAAAGGTTTTAAGCAGCAATGATAATCAATTAGATTTGCATTTTTTAAATATAGTTTTGTATTTATTTCCAAGAGTAGGAATGAAAAAGGTATTGTAGGCAATGAAGCTCTAGCAGGAGGCTATTGCAGTAATAAAAGATTGTAAGTGGTGCTGGGGTTAGAGAAAAGATGTAAGATTCAAGAGATGTGTAAAAGGTAGTATCCATAGGACTCAGCCTTTGATGAGAGGCTTTGGTAGAGAGGAGTTGAGAATGATGCTGAGGTTTCTAGCTTGAGCCACTGGGTTAACGTGGTGCCATTTGCAAAGTTAGCGAACACCAAGGATATAATACTTCTAAAAATAATAACCAACGTTTACATAGCATATACTATGTAATGGCACACATATGAACTCATTCAACCTCCTCAACTCTATGAGATAGTTATTTTGATCCCCTTTTATAGATGAGGAAACTGAGGTACAGAAAGGGTGAGTGACCTTCCCCCAAGTCCCACACCAGTAAGTGCCCAAGTCTGGATTTAAATAATTTAGGAGTGGGGTTGAGAGGGAGTGAAAATAATCCCAGTTTTAGTCATGCTGAGTTTGAGTGATCCATGGGACATCCCAGTAGGTATTGAATATGTAGATTTGAAGCTCTGGAGAGATATCTGCAGGATTTGGAAGAAACTGAAACCATGGTAATGGACAATACAGCTCTGTGCAAAAAGACAAAGAACAGCCCATTTCAGTTGAATAAAGAATTAACAATAAGCATTTTGTAGAGGTTAATGAAAGTAACATCATCATAAAGTTAAGCAAATAAACTGTGAGCCCATGCATAAGCAGAAAATAAAAGCAAGGACTTTGAAATAAGAGTTCAACCCAGAATGATTCAGGCATGAGACCAGGGGCGGTATCCACCACACATCCACAGAATGAGATCTGAAATCCATCCTCTCTGTAATACTTGAAGAGGACAAAGAGGACTAAAAGTCTTCACCACGTTGGTACAGAAGAGAAACTGGAAGTTTATAATCAAGTCCCAATATATCAGCAGTACTGCCTATAAATGATAGCTTTAGTTCAATATGTACTATTTTCATTTATTCACAACTAATCTACTTGGTCATGCTCAACTGATTTTTTTTCTTCCTCCCTCAAATTATAATTAAATAAATTCTAGCATTTTGATAGGGAGACCATTGTAGACAAGATTCTTGTCCCCAGAACAGAGAAATCCATATTAGCAGTACCCTTTACAGAATATTGCTTAGTGCTTCTACAGTGCCAATTTTTATTTGTGTATTCTATGCACTAATTAGCACCATCCTGTGCACTAAATAGGTTTACAATAATTGCTTAGTAACAGCAGAAAAACAGCTAGTATTCACTACAATGGGTTTAGCCAGTCAGAATGCTAAGCATTTTAGTCTCAGTTTGCAAAGACTGAAACCCTGTCAGCGCACACACACACACACACACACACACACACACACACGATAAAAACATAGTAAGCAAAAAGAGTCAAACTAATCAGTTATATCTGCCTTCCTTTTTCATACTTTTTTGCACTTTTTTCATATTTGTTTGCACCTGTAGAGTGTGTTGGAGTCCTCTTCCCCCTAGGAAATGTCATTATAAATGAAAGTTTGATAAGGAATTGAAAAGGTGTCATAGGAAGAGAACATAAAAGGGAAAGAAAACCTGGCTTTGCTGTCTCTTCCACGACTCCGGCTGGATTTTGTCTCCTTGGACACCCAGAGATCAAATGAATCGATCCCTGACATTCTTGAGCAAAGGCACTTAGTGGCTGATGAACATTTACAGAGTGATGATTTCTACCACCCACACACCAGCAGATCAGAGGAAGTCAAAAGCCTTCACTGAGTTCTTCCACTGCGTGTTTTCACTTACAGTATCTCAGGTGATATTCCAGTTAATCAATTAATCAACACGTCTTTGCAGACGGTCATATGGCAGACACTTGCTTTGCACTAGGGACGCTGCAGTGAATAAGAAGACATACCCCTCTGATTACAATCTGTGTTTCTCCCACTCATTAAGTGTGGGGTGGGGACCTCGTCAAACTCAAGTATGTGGCTCGTAGACCTCTCGTTTTCTACTACTCCACCTATCCTCCTGGGTATTTCTACTCATTCTGGGTCACACAGCCACAAACAGTTTATGTCTCTAAATAAGGGTTAAGAATTAAAGAGAGACATAAGAATAATACTTTTAGAGTAGTTCTTATTTATGCTTCAGGTATCTTGTTGTGAGAAAGTAAATTTATTAAAATGGGCCTCTTGTCAGTTGCCTCGGTGCAAGGAGCCATGGATAAGGAGTTTTCCAACATGGCTGTAGAGAATCATATGAGGTAAAACAGAAGGCATGCCTGCTCTAGTCTGTGCAGCAGGCCTGCCATTGCTGAACCATGAAGAGACAGTGTGTCCTGTTTTTCTAAGTCTGCCGCACACTCTGTAAGCCCCAAAGACTACCTAATGCTAAATTAGAAAATGGGAAAATTCTCCTTACATTCCCATTTTTTCCTTTTATGCACAAAGTGGCCATGTAAGGTGTAAATTGGCAATGAGTTGCCGCAAAGTGTTGTACCAGGTCAGTCCACCCCTTGATAAAAATTACTATAATATGACACAATCACAGTCTGAGTGACTAAAACTGGAAGATTGCCAAGTACAATTTGCTGAATCACTGCTTCAGAAAATGAAGATGCTTCTCCATGAGGACAAAATCACTAGTTATCTTCCAATTTGACTAAAAAGTATTCAAGGCTTACTCCTGTGAAATGCGCATTGTGAACGATCCCACCCCTAGTGTTGGTTGTGAAGTCAGGATCCTTATCCTGATGCCTGTTCCTTCCTTCAATTCATCTTAGCCTCCTAACTAGTCAAGTGTGAGGATTCCTATTGTGCTAAGAGCTTACACACAATACCGTAATGCAGCAGGTAAGAATCTGCTCCCTCACCACTTTGCATGTTCTTTCATCTGTTATGTAACCTTAAAAGTGTGTTAAATTGTTTCCTAACTGGCCAACCACAATTTTTATCTGTGTTATAAAATTCTTCAAAGCACTGTCTTCTGAGAGGATAGTTATTATTTTCAAGGCAAACAGTGTCCCCTCGGTGGCACGATGGCAGAATGGTTATTATTCTCTCACTGATCAGATGAGGCATCCTCCTTTGAGGAGGAACCATGTACCAGAAGGATTGTCCTTTAACACTCCTTAGCTTGAAATAAATGTCCACTTAACTACAAGCTATGCAGGACTTTGGAGAGAGAAAGTGACATGGCAGAACAGGGTAGGGGAAAGAAAGAATTACTTTGAAGACATACAAATAGCTTCCTCGGCCCTAAAATGCTTCTTTATCATGGAAAGCAGCAATTTCACTGACACATGGTCCCATTTCAAAACGCAGAACAGCTGAAGGACTTGGGCAACAAGGAGCCTGTGCGACACCACTGTGCCCACAGAAGGGACACGGGCCTTCTCCAAGGTGCTGAATTCAAGTATTAGAAGAAAAACCGCATCCCATAGTTCTTCTTGGGACTAATACTATATTCTTATGTTGATTGACATGCCAGAAAGAGGGTTTTCTGCTGCTGGATTGATGTTTGGACAGAACACAAAGCAAGCAGGAGAAATTCCTAAAGAACTCTCCTACCAGAACTTCCTGAAGCAATCAGCCTTAGCTTCCTTTATCTCTTCCTAGATTCAGGAAAAGTAGCAAGTGATGAGTTAGCCACAAAACTCCAAGCAAAGATCTGATTGTTCCCAGTTGGTTCATATGCCACCTGCAAAGGATCTATTGATATGTCCTTAAGGACAATCTGAACTAGGGACATAATTTATAGCTCCTTTCAGTTATAAACTAAAATACCTTCAGTAAACTGTCTACCCCACAAATTACTGAGTTAAAATTACATCAGAAAGTCTTGAAAGTTACTTTAATATGAGACCCAAGAAATGAATAAAGATTCATGCCTGGTTGTCCTTTAATAAAGTTTCATTATTTCTTCATATTTATGGGGGACACAGTTACAGTGAGGGCTGACAGCTCTGAAGTTTTAACAAACTACTGCACAATTCCTGAGGAAAATGAGGCACTCAGAGTCCTCCCCCCAGTCTCAGAGTGAATTATGAATCTGCTGACCTACACTAGTACAGCCTTCCACTTAAAAAAAAAAAAAAAAAGGAAAAGAAAATTAAAAAGGCAGGAGAACCTGGGAATAAATCAGCTGTCTCCTGAGGACACAGGACAGAGATGAAAACACGCTGACTTCTTTGAGTTCTCCCTGTGTAACAACTAGGACGAGGAAGCTAAAGTGAACAAAGCCTATACGAGGTAATAAAAATGTCTGCTTTGAATTTTAGGCTGTCACACCACAAAGCAAAACTGAGATTTGAAAGTTCTCTGGTGTGATTTTTGTCATCCCAAAGGCTCTGAGTTGCCAGGCAAGCCCTATAGAGCAATTGTTTTTAACCAGTGGTGTGCATCAGAGTCACCTTTGGGTCTTTCTCAAAAGCTCTTTCCTGCCCCTGGACTGCTGAAAGATCAGTGGGTCTGAAGAGTAACGGGGGTAATTTTTCAGAGCTCCTTAGAGGATTGGGAGGCACTCCATTGATTAGGGACCACTGTTATGGAGCTTGATTAATTTCCAGGAGATCAGAGCTCCTCAGACTTGACTGTGCTTATGAGTCGTCCCAGTAACATCTCCCAACCTCAGGATCTCACTAAAAATGCAGATTCCGACTCAGTGGGTCTGGAATGGGCTGAGTGTCTCCATTTCCAACGAGCTCCCTGGTGCTGTCTCTGTTGCTGTTGTGGGGACCCTGCTCTAAGGGGCAAGTCAGTAGTAGGCTTTATATCCCAAATTCAGAAGGCTGCCTTCAGGTGAATGGGCCTGGAGCGGAGGCGGAGAGCCTGGTGTTGGCTCATGTGTGGTGTGTGGATTAACCACCACAAAATCACCTAAGGTACTTATTAAAATTAAGATGCCAGGGCCTTACCCCAAACACACCCAGTTAGAGCCAGTTAAATAACTTCCCTGGGTAATGCTTTTCAATACATGAAAATATGAGGATCAACCAAAGTTAGAGAAGCATCATCAATAGAACATTAAAAGAACTATGAGTCCCATAATCATTCAAGGATGAATTACATATTTAAACTCATTATTAATTTAACGCATTTTGAGTTTTCTCTATTTTCTAGTCAAAACTGTTTTCTCTATTTTCTAGTTAAAACTATGAGTTCAAAACCCATATAGTCACCTTGATGCATAACTTTTAAAAATAACAAACAAAACCTCAAATGCCACTAATCTTGACTACTAACATTGACTATGCTTTCACCCAAGAGACGGGCCCAGAATTCTTATACTTTGAGGTCACTTATCAGCTACTCTACTTTATTTTCCCAACTGCTTTTCTCTTCCCACATACTGTTCACATACAGCTTCTTTGTCTTAGTAGAATAAATATTATTAAACTGAAACTTCATACATTTTTAAAACAGAATTTAAGTTATTTTAACTATAAATGACATGGGAATGGTTTCCTGACTATTAGTAGTTAATTTCCTGAATAGTAGTTAAATTGTGACTTAGGGGCTTTTAACAGTAAAGGGCTTGGCTGTGAGTAATGGAGACTTGGAAAATAGAGGATTATACAAGGAAGATACTTCTCTCTCAAGTAAAAGCTGTCCACATCTGGGTAGACCTGAGTTGGTATTCTGGCTTCACGCCGCTATCAAGGACCCTGGCTCTTACCTTATCTGGATGGTTCCTAGATCTCCAGCCATCAGGTCTAAGTTCCAGCCAGTAGGCAGAAGAAAGGGAGCAAAGACAGGAGGCATCCCATCCCATTTAAAGGGTGTTTCTGGAAAACTTACCCAACACTTTTGCCTAAATCTCAGTGGCCAAGCCTTAGACATATCCCTACAATCTATCTACTAAGAATGATTGGAAATGTAAGCATCTGTCTGCACACATTGTCACCCCGAACATGTCAGAGTTCCATTAATTAAGAGGAAGGAGAGGATGGAAGTTTGGGTAGACAACTAGCAATCTCTGCTGCACATCTGCTTGAGAGTCCAAGCACGTCTAGAGACAACCCCCAAGTCAGACAACCCCCCCTGAGTTGTAATACAACCTATATTCATAAGTGACCTGCTCTGTGGTCTAAGGAGACACTGTGAAACTTAATGCTTTGAAGTAATCTATGAAGTAGAACACAGACAAAAGCAAGAAAATGTGTAATAGAGTTACCCTAGTAAAGGACACTGAGTGATTCAGCTCCAGGGGCCCCTTCCACGTGCTGGCACTTTCTATACTATAAACAGCACAGCTTGCATGTTCTGCAGTGGTCGTAACCCAGGGACCCACTTATTAGCTCATCTATGCAAAACCCATCCCTGATACGAAAAGATATTTTGCTTTTTCCCCCATTTTTTTTAAAAAACAGTGTTTGAAATTCTCCAATTAGCAATTAGAGCATCCTCTTTAAAAAATATTAGTAGCTGTGGAATGGTTATGGGCCATCAGTCATTCACCAGTGTGAATTGGTTTAATTATATTAGTTATATCAATTTTCTAATGACTGACAAAGACCAGATGCTTTGTGAAAGGAGACTATAGTTTGGGGCCAGGGAGATCAGTAAATCACTTAAGAAGACCACAACTTTGTTCTGTTCCTCAGTTGAAATGGTACAAAGGCACAGCCTCAAGTCATCAGAGGCCAGAAGGAGAGGGACAGGAGGGTAGTACAGAAGAGGAGTACAGAAAGTTCGATTGATGTAAAATTAAAACAACTGTTTCTAAAATTTACCTGAAGTTGTCAGGGTATCAGGAATTGGTAAGAAAAATAATTCCCCTTCTCTCTTCAGCAGCATGTTACTCTTTGCCACTAGGACAGAGGACAAAGAGTGCTCAGGTTAGGATTATAAGCATGTAATGTGGGTCCATGACGGGTTCAGTATATTTTGAAGGTTAAGGATGAGATAACATGTATTGTGTTTGATACAAAATGCATAGAGTTCTGAACAACTGAAGGGGAAATAAAAATTTGCTTCATCGTGCCTAAATTAGGGATTGCCAACTCCAGGATATTTCTAAACCAATATGTTGTTGCTGTTTGTTGTTGTAGAACCATTTTACATACCCAATCACCTGGAGGAGAACAAACGTAAAACATAAAATACCATAGACGGCCTGGTTGAATCAGAAGCCAGCAGGCTTGACCTCCAGCCCTCCCTCCCTTCCACAAACACAAGGTAGACCTTCAAAACCACCGTTCTGGACCAAGAGCAAACAGTGTCTCAAAACAATGCAATAGCTCAAATTTCCTTACTAGGAAACATAAGCACTGCCCTCACCTCTGAAATGGTCATACAGCACATTGCATGTGGATCAAAGGCACGGTTACTACTGCAGTTGGTGATAAGAATGAACTATTAATACACAGATTGTATAGAATTTTACATTTTCAAGGAATTTTAGCATACATGAATCTTGCATCATGTATCAACTCTATGCAAAAGGCAGTACAGGTGATCATTTTATTGATAAGGAAACTGAAAGTTCAAATAATTGAAGTGACTTTAAAAAGTGACAAAGCCAGAAAGTGATGGAGGTAGAGCAAAGTTTCAAAACTTCTGACTTGTCAACTGTAGCTGCACTTTATAATCACCAGGGAAACTTGTTAAAAAGAAATACCAAGGATCTGGGGAGAGTGGCAGTGGCAGACTTGATGTTTAACTACCCCAGAAATCCTTTCCCCTCCAACTAAATCTGACAGAATAAATCTAATACCCACAAGCAACAGCCACAACAAACCTAGGAGCATACATGAACCCCAAAATATGAGCAGGAAAATGGGGAAAGTCATCAGCAGCAAATACACACACATTACCCACATCTGTGTGGGAGAAAGAGCAAGAACGCAAAGCAGCTTCTAATGGCTCTGAGAACCAGAGAGCCACAAAGGGCCAAAATACTCATTGAAAAGTGTAATGCCAATCTGGAAACAGAAGCAGAAATGAGCAGTGTTGCTGGAATAATATGAATGTGGCGGGTGGGGTCATTATAAGATTAGATGTGACAAGGGCCATTTATACCCTGTGAATTTTCAAAATAAATAAAAGGGGAGCTCCCACACAAGACCAAACCCCACCCTGAGGAGAATACCAATTGAAAATGACAGGTACAACAAAGGAAAGGTAACAGAAAATCCAAATGAAAGTAGGGGAAGGTTGCAGAGGAGTCAGGTCTCAGAAACCACTATGCATTTTTTAATCACTTCATGAAAACAACAGAAAAGGTAGTCCTAAAGCCCTGAATCAAAAAAGCTATCCTTGGTACCTCTTCCTATCTAAGATATAGGAAAACATATTTACCTGATATATAATCAAAAGAGAAGTAGTATGGTTAAATTCCATACAAAATTATTTTTAAAATAAATAAGGAACAGAATATAATAAACCCTCTCTAGAAATCTATGTCCACAGAACTCCACCCTGATAACTTCAGGAAAAAAAAAGGGAAAATATTTATAACAACATGATAAAAGCTATGGAAGAACAGCATAAAACAGAACTAGAAACACACAGAAATTAGGTTATTGGATAATGAAAACTGTAAAAGGATAGAGGACAAAATTCAGGTATGAACATGAATGGAAGAAAAAATAATTTTAGAAATGAAAACGATACTTAAAATCACGCAAAAGCAAATTAAAACAATGGATAATGCCTTGAAAGAAATAGAAAGTAGAAACGAGGAAAGGTTTAAAATCAAAAAGAAATACAAAAGAAGATTTAAATTTTTTCTTGAGAGAGAGATAGCTATAGAAGATAAGCAAAGAAGATTTGACATACTGTTATAGGAGTCACTGGAGAAAGCCAAAGCAAAGGAAGAGAAAAAAATACTAAAAACTATCAATCCAGAAAATTTCCCTAAAGTTTGAAAAACAAAAAGAAAGATCTGAAACTTCATGTTGAAAGCGGAGCCTTTCCTTTGTGATCAAAAAATACAGTGAAAGCTGCTGCCAAGTGCCATCCAATGGAAAGGTAGGGATTTTCAATATGGGAAGTGGCACAACAAACCTTAATAACAGTGTGTGACAAGTTTCAACTTGTTCGGTGCAGCCAGTTGGGTGCTGAGAGAAGGTGTGTTTTAAAACGTGCCATAAATCATCCTCCATCATGACAGTGCTCCATGTCACACATTGCTTATGGTACGGCGATTTCTGTCAGATATGCGTAAAAACATTACGGTGTGTCCTCATCCACCTTGTTCACCAGATCTAGCACTTGCAACTTCTGGCTCTTCCCCAAGTCAAAATGATTCAGGACACGGAGGCAGCCGTGATAGCTCAACTACCTAAAGACAGTCATGGAAAAGGACTTCCAGAACTGCTTCAGAAAGTGGCAAGCACAATGGGGTAAGTGTGATCAAAGCCAGGGGGAGTATTTAAGAGGGATTAATAGCAATGTGTCTTTTACTGTAATAATTTTTTTTACTTAAACATTCATCATATTGTTTGAGCACACCTCATTGGAAGATTGAATGAGGTGTATTGGAAGATTATAACAGGAAAGCCGTGACATATTCTAATAAAATAATTGGACTTAAAAAAAAAAAAAAGTTCTGTAGGAATAAAGCAGCATCCTCCCAAAAGTCACTTGTAAGAAAAAGAAAATCAGGTTGTCATCGGACATTTTGACTCTGTGTAAGAAGAAAATAAAGCAACATGTGTAAGATACTTAAGGAAAAGGAAATGAGAACCATTATGTACTACCCGGCCAAACATAACTTAAGGCTCAACTGTTACTAATCCGCCAAACAAATAAGCAAACAACAGTACAATACCCCTCAAAAACACAGAGAATACTGTTGCTCTACTGTGAAAGAAAGCTTCCAGACAACCAAAATGACTAGAGAAACACTGATATAAGACCTGGCAGTGAAAACGAAATATATTTTCATTTGTACAACTAAGACAAAATAATGTGTGATGGTTACAGTCTCTGACTATAATAAAATGAGGGGGATGAAAACAGGGATATATATGAAAAGGAGAATGAATTCACTGATTGCCTTTTGATACTATCTGGGAGTAAAATTATATTATTTCAAATAGATGCTGGAGAGGAGGGAGTAGAGAGGGAAGAAATTACTAGTAAATTTCAAGATTTTTCCTAGTCGCGAACAAATAGAAAGCAGCCAGAGAGAAAAAAATACAACATGGATGAATCACAAAATAATAATCTTGAAGGAAAGAAGAACAAAAAGAGTATAGAATGTATGATTCAATTAATAGAAAATTCAACTAATGTGTAATAACAGGAAGCCAATCAGTGGTTGCCTGGAGGCAGAGGGTGCTGGGTGCAGGGTGATGCAGAAGGTAAGGATGACATAGATCACCAAGGAGCAGGAGAGAAGTTTTGGGATGATAGATAGGTCCATTCTATTGGTCGTGCTGATGGATTCCCAATGGACGCGTATGTCCAGACTTACTGAATTGTACACGTTACACAGTTTTTATACGTCAATCATACCTCCATAAAGCTGTTTTAAAAAGGTAAGATAAAGAGGTATACTTAAACGCAATAAGGCATGGGTAACTTAATACCAACAAAATGACATTTAGTTTGCTCTTGAATTGAACATTTGGGCAGCTTTTGAGGGAAATCAATGATCTCTGCTCCAATCTATGTCACTTGGGGAAATGAAATTATCTAACGGCTCCCTCACTCACAGGTCTGCTGGGTGATGCTGTCTGGTGGCTGAGACCATACCTGGTGCTTTTGGCCAGAACACCTACCAGGGACCTTTCTCTGGAATCTGTAATTCTTTATAATATGGTGACTGGTTTCAAAAGTGAGTATCCTGAGAGAAAGCCCAGCAAAAGCTTTTAGGACCTTTTAAGACCTATCTTCCAGAAGTCACGCAGTGTCATTTCTGTCTCACTCTAGACACTTGAGGTTGACACAAAGTCCTGCCCAGTTTCAAAGGAAGGAAAAAGACTCCTCCTGATGAGAAGCGGCAAGGTTCTGGAAGCATACATGAGATTGGAAACATTTTTGTGACCATTTTTGAAAATGCTATGTGTCCTATGAGATAAATAAATGAGTACTTATGTTATTGTAATTAGGAAGTGAGATTTTTTTTGGTATGCAAGACAAGAGATTTAGACGTAAAAGTGATGAAATAAAAGAAAAACACTGCATTCTTGAATTTTAAAGTATCTACATATTTCCCAGTTCTATCTACTAGAAAAGCCTAGAAAATCAGCAATTCAATAACAATGAGCGTGCCTAGCAATCAGATTTGTGCTTCTATATAAAATTCTCCGTAAATAAATTAGTACTCTTTGGAGACATGGCTATTTCCAAGAATGTTTGAGATGAGTTTTCATATCAGAAATAAGAATGTTATCAGAGACTGATAGGATTGTGTCCAGTCTCCGAACGCAAAATGAAGAGGCTGCTCTGGCCATCAAGACAATTTAAGCTTAAAGAAATAAAGTAATTGCAAGATATTAAAATACATCAAATATTTTTAAATTCATGCGTTCACAATAATACCATAAAAATGCACCTTTCTAGAATAAATTAGAGAACCACCTCATTATTTGAAACTGTTAAATAAAGGGAATGAATCAAGCCTTTTTCTCTGTGGTACAAACTGCATTTCAGGATACTCGAATAGTTGATGAGGGATAGCTTCTCAGTATAGAAGTATTCCAGGTAAGGAAGAATAATTGAACTCAAATATCACCATTTTTGCAAACCTTGATTTACAAAAACTGAATCTAAGCATTGATCGTCAGGGGCTGTCAATATCACAAGAAGATAAACCAGAATGTTTTGCCTAATGATGGATGTGCCCAAAAACGTGTACAAATTATTATTTCCAAAGTGACCCAATCTGGATTGTATCAATCTTATAGCTTTAACTACCAATTTACAAGAAATACAGGGAACAGGAAAATGTATTAAATGATGTCACAGAAATTCAGTTGCTCATAAACTCTTGGAAAACTCCATGATATGAATGCTCCTAGTCTCTCTCTCTTTTTTTCAATTACAAGAAAGAAAAAGAGATGAAAGTAATCTTTAGACGGAAAGAGATGTAAGAAGCACATTAACCCATCGCAGTGAATTTCCCTTATTTGAATACTTATTTGAGCCAACAAACTATAAAAAAATATGAGACAACTGAGGAAGTATAATCATTGACAGGATATTTGATTATTTAAAGTAAAGTAATTATGTTAAGCTTTAAGTGTTCTGAAGGTATAATAGTTAATTTTTAATGGGTCCTCTTCTTTTAGCGTCACATGCGTACATACTAAAATACTATGTACAAATGAAAGTTACATGACATCTGGGACTCGTGTCCTAATAATCCAACAGAAGGAAGTAAAAAAGGTGATGTTGACGAGGGTACGAATGAAACAAGTTTAGCAACGAGTTGGTAGAAGCAGGTGATGGCTACATTATTTTGTGGGTTCATTATATTATTTTCCACTACTTGTATACATTAAAGACGCTCCATAATAAAAAGTATAAACATATAAATAGTGAAGTAAATAACTACACTCTCACCCCACCTCCAGACATTCTGATTTAAGTGTTCTGTTAATACCCCGTTTTTTGTTTTTTGTTCTTAAATTCCCAGGGAATTTTAATGAGCAGACATGAATGAGACCCTCCCCCAATGAACCATACACATAGATACTCATATACCTCATTATAACGTGGGAGAAAACCATTCAGTGTGGCACCTAGGTGACCAGTTGATTTCAGAAGCCACGAATCTTAATGGAAACTAGTAGAGTCTTCATGTATATGAGTGCAGTATATACACAAATATAAATATCTTAAACTAGTATACATTCCTGCTGGATGGAAAGAATGGCTCGCATGCAATGAAGTATTTTCCGTATGGTTTCTCCTCTGTGGTTGGCTGTCTACAGAACTAGATGGAGCAGGATGGATTCGTGTGGAGGTTTAGTGCTACTCATTCAATGACGAGGTAACTGGGACATTTGCCAGAAGAAAGTGGGCAACAAGTTCATACCTAGGGCATTTTTGGTTACAGATAATTCAGCTACAGTGCTCGTCATCACTTTCCATGGTACTAGTATTTACTTAATACCATAGTGTGCTACTTTCAAGTTCACCTTGGTTAAGTGCCTTGTATGATGGTTGAAACTGAGCAAACTTGAGATGTGCAATGATTCGATACATCTTACTCGTGGAAAAAATAAACACACCCTGATTTTCTGATTGTGCAATTTTTACACATATTAATACTGCTTCCCCTACTAAGCAAA